>NW_006399856.1:11226093-11285161 GCF_000299155.1 Elephantulus edwardii
CGAAGACCTAACAAAGATGTCAAGCAGGAATAGAATAGAACTCATTAGGGGTTGGGGCAAAAAGCCAGAACCAAATAAAGCAGTAGTCACAGGCCAGACTTTGGGAATAGAAGGAGATAATCAAGAAAGGCCATTTTACTCTGCTGGGGAAGGAGGAACAATCTCCTCCTGTACCAGTCAGATCCGATTTGATGGCACACACACAAAACAATAATAAAAACTTTAAAAAAAGAAAGGTTAAATGGCATATCCATTTGTTAAAATGCACACCGTCCTGCAGGAGCGCAATCCCTTTGTTGAGAAATGAACTTACTCAATCATTTTAAATGCTTTTAGATTTATTTTTATATGTGCATATTCAAACACAGAAGTCTTAATATCTTTCATAAATATCTTTCATAAACATTTCAGTCTATTTTCATATGCATTGTTCCATGCTCTTTGGCCATTCAGTATTCATAAGATTTCATAGTCATCTGAGGGAAGCTGGCTATGTTTTCAATCTTTCGTTTTTACCTATAAAATGGCTAATAAAGGATTTCCATCCTGATGTCACAGTGACTATTAAAACATATTATGGAGGTACATTGCTCTGTAATCCTAGATAATTCTAAAGTAATACAAGTAAATTTGTCTTCAACTTTTCCAAATACATTCTGTCTTCAAATTGCTTTTATTCTCCTGAGTGTCCCACCAAAGTTTGTTTTCTGAAACGCTGCCATTGAGGTTCATTGAAGTAAATGAGGAAAAGGGACATCGAACTCAATGCCGGGACAAGGCCAGAGAGCTGCAGGCATGAGGACACAGGGCAAGAGCATGGCTCAGGGTGATAAGAAGAAAATTCCAGAGATGGTGTGCTAGGAAATAATCAGTTCATAGAATTTGAGGAAGAATATTTCATTTGTGCCTTGGTCTGCTATTGTATAACATATGAATCTTTCTTCCTTATAGGTTGCTATACACACCCTGCTCTCATTTGAGTAACTTAGATCAGCATAGAGAGATGAAGAAAACCCTTCATTGAGGAAAGGGATAGAATTGAAAGAGAGGAGCCTCAGAAACTCTTGAAGGCTGAAACAGCAAAGCAGCTCCTCCTTATCTGTGCGATCAAGACACAGGCCCCCAAACATCACAGATGCCATGCCTTGCTCATTCACACCTCCACCGTGGTTCTGAAGGCTCTGCCCTAATGCACTCAACAGCTCACCTATTCAGAAAACTCAAATAACTTAGCTAAAAGAACTATGGTCAGCAGCAAACACTGAAAAATGAAAGTAATACATTTTGTTATGGAAAATGTTGTATTCAGAATTTGAACTGGCTTAATTTAAATCTAGTAGAAATCTATTCTCACTATTATGGATGATATGCTTTTATTCCAAGTCAATGCATTTTGGAGGTTACTTTCAGAAGTAGCAACCTCTTTCTTGAGTCCAGTTCTTTAGGTATGGGAAGTAGGTGCCTGTTTAAATTTCTTCCTCTGAATAAACGGAATATCAGTAATCATCATAGCTGAAGAAATGATCTAGTATAACAATACTCTAGCATACGCACTAATCAACTTTTAGCTTTGTGTTCAATAATGTTTTAAATATTGCAAAAATTTGTTAGTTTTTTTGAGCTTTTTCTCCCCTACTCTTTCCCAACTTTTTAAAAAAACAGCTATTCTTTCAAATTCCAGGTCACAGTATTCCTGAGAATACATTTTGTAACAATCTTATGCACATACAAATAGATACTTAACCCATTACACATAAACATTCAACACATTACATTCAACACTTTTAAGGGCACCTTAAGGGAACAGATGTACACATCTGCAGAATTTTAGCAGTCCTAATATGAAAACATCCCCATTCTGTAAGGCCTTGTTTTTCAGAGTAGAGGGGTTTTTTTTGTTTCGTTTTGTTTTTTTGCAAAGTACAACATTACTGAGCATACTGAAAAAGTTCCTAACAGACTTCCAAAACCCTATTGTGAAGGAGACAGGCTAAAGGTAGACAGATGAGCGTAATCATGTTTCAAATCAGCCCGATACTTTATATATATATAAAGGTACATAGGATTATTGTTGGATATTTAACAATCTTCTTTGACTTTTTAAATTTTTAAATATTTGTATAGTTGTACATAGAGAATTTAAACTGAGTAAATGGGTAAATGGCATAAAGCACACACATACATACAGACTCATATATAGCTCAGACGTTTATCATTATGAAACATAAGGCCTTTAATGCTAATTGAGCAGCATCATTTTTAACAGAAGAAATATATCCTAAAACCACTTAACTTGGACATATATTTCTATTCTTGAGAATGAGCTCAGTATTAAGTATATATGATACGAAAATAGTGTCAAACATGAAAGAATCCACTTAGCCCCACTAAGTTCTGAATTTTTAGATTAAAAAATGGTTATTATTTTATGTTAAATTTACTGATATCTAGTAATTTTCTCTTAGTGTATGGCACCATCACCCTAAATTATATTCTGTTTCAAATTATAAATCACAATATAAACAATGCCTATTTAGGAAGCAACTCTAACATAAAAAATACTTTTTCTTTATGAATAGGGTGGAGTTTGTAGGTCTCCTCTTTACTATTTACAGAAATATTTCATAGCCAACATAGTCAAAATGTAAGCATATATATTGGTTAAATTCATTCCAATGTAATCAAAGCCTATATTTAACTTTAACCTGAAGACTAGAAAACACACACCACATATGCACATCATACCAATTTTATGGACATGGATTTTTCTTTCTCTATGGTTACTATTCTAAATGGTGGTGTTCAAATATAAACCATTCAATTTGAGAAATTCAGTTTTGAATTATACAAGGTTTAGACCTGCTATAGAATGTATAACACATTATGTACTAGCCTTACAAGCCTTCTAAGTTTTAAAATTTTCTAGAAGTATGTGAACTTCAACTTAAAGGCCTACTTTTAAAACTACAGGCTTGCTGTGTCTTGAATAATTATTTTATTTATATATCTATTTTCCCCTCATAAATTTAGATATCCATAAAATCATAAGAATGTTATCATTGAGAAAAAGGTTATTTAATCAAATCGATTCTAATAGCCCAAACTTTAATATTTGAAAATATGCCCTTAAGGGCAGGCACAGGATTCTCTATGAAAAATAATCACATTTTCCAATATTTATTTATGTCACTATTGATGTAGTCAAGGCCAGAAATAGTGATACCACCTCTTTGTAGATACTATATTTGTATTTCATTTTCACTGTTACATGGTCTTTTAGGTTTTCTTAATCAATTCAGAATTATTTTTCAGAACTTTTCGGAAAGGTTCCCTCCAATGTCACTGATTATGAAATAGCATGAGCTTATGGCATGGACACTTTTGATTTACAATGTCTAATGAAAATAAGGTTGAAAACTAAACATTGAAAAGTCAACAGCATATGGTCAGGATTATTTTTTTTCCTTCTTCTAAATGACAATATTATTGATCAGAACAAACTGATGGCTATTGGCTTATTATTTTGTTTCTACAAACAAATATTTTTCTTATTGATAGTGTTTATGTAAATTGCAACTAGTACAGCTACTTAATTTAATATTTTTTAAACTATAAAAATAAAAATTTTGCATGAGATGTATAATGTGAATGACCTTGAAAACTGCATTCTCTTTTTAGGACATAGTGTTTATTAGTATTCCTGGGTAAGCAGCTCTGGGATAGCATAGTCTTTCTCATTGCTCAAGACTTGAGTTATAAACATGTGCCATGAAATGGTTCTTTCTCTTATTTTTCCCTGGTTTTAATGATCTGTATAGAACCAAATCATGTAAGTCATTGATTTTTAAGATGTTTATAAAAGATGGGCATTGACAGTAAAATCTTTTTAGATTTTGGCTGCCCACTGGATTTAAAGTGCTGGGTTTTAGTTAGTATTTTCTAAGCAATAGCATTCAGCTCTCAGTACCACGATCTTGTCTACATCTTGTTAACACTTGCAACTCTTACAAGACACAGAGTTAAACATGAGACTCGTCTAAGGCTACATCTGTCTCCCCCAGCTCAGGGGGAGTAAATGTGAACTGGCTGGACAGCAAGGGGTTTTCCATGCCATTTTCCTCACTGATGTGAAGGACGGTGTCTCCATGCTGTAGCAAACTTGATGTCTCAAGGCCCGTGAAGTCATCAGGGTCAGAGAGCTGAGTGGAGAGGGGGCTGTGGGCTACAGCACCCTGCGCTTCTGTATCTTCTTTTTTTTCTCCTTGTTCGGTGGAGAGGGTCTCACTCTGTAAACACAACAAATTATAACATCATGGAAAAAAGGGATGAGTATCAGAGAAGCCCCAGTTGCCTGGAAGACATTCATATTTATTCATATTCTCAAAAAAAGGTGATCCGACAGAGTGTGGAAATTATCGAATAATATCACGTACCAGAAAAATCCTGCTGAAGATTATCCAGAAATGACTGGAACAGTACATTGGGAGAACTACCAGAAATACAAGGTGGGTTTAGAAGAGGTTGTGGCACTAAGGACATTATTGTCAAGCAAAGGGTACCGGAGGAATGTCTGTGTTTCCTTCAATATGCAAAGGCATTTGACTATGTGGGTCACAACAAATGGTGGCTAACCTTGAGGAAAATGGAAATCCCAGAACACTTGATTGTGCTTATGCAAAACCTATACTTGGACCAGGAAACAGTAGTCAGAACAGAGCAGGGAAACACTACATGGTTCAAAATTAGGAAAGTAGCATGTCAGGGATGCATCCTGTCTCCATACCTTCTGAATCTATATGCAGGACAAATCATTTGGGAGGCTGGGCTTTATGAGGAGGAATGTGGCATCAGGATTGGAGGAAGACTCATCTACCTATGTTATGCAGATGACACAACCTTGCTTGCTGAAAGTAAAGAAGAACTAAAGTGCTTGCTGCGGAAGGTCAAGGACTGTAGTCTTCAATAGGGATTGAAGCTCAACATCAAGAAGACAAGATTCTCACCACTAGGCCAACTGGCAGCATCATGATAGATGGAAAAGAGATTGAGATTGTGAAAAATCACAGCTTGCTTGGTCCCACAATCAACACTCTTAACATCAGCCGTCAGTCAATTAAAAGACAAATTATACTGGGAAAATTTGCTGTCAGAGACCTCTCCAGAGTCCTGCAAAACAACATCAGTTTAAAGACTAAGGTGCACACCTAATTCAGGCCATGGTATTCACAATTACCTGCTATGCATCAGAGAGCTGAACAATGACTAAGGACGACAGAAGAAGAATTGATGCCTTTGAGTTATGGTGCTGGAAAAGAGTCATGAATATACTATGGACTGCCAAGAAAGCAAATAGGTCTGTCTTGGACAGAGTGAAACCAGGTTTCTCCTTGGAGGCTAGGATTTTGAAGCTCCATCTCACATACTTTGGGCATGTGGCCAGGAGAGACAGGTCCTTGGAGAAGGACATCATGCTTGGAAGGGTAGAGGAACAGCACAGGAGAGAAAGACCCCAGATGAGATAGATTGATGCAGTAACTGGGGCAATGGGAGTTAATGTGTTGGAATTAGTGAGACTGGCTCAGGACAGGCCAGGCTTCAGAGTTGTGCACAGGGTTGCTATGGATTGCAGGTGACTTGATGGCACATGACAACAAAAACAACAACCAGAGAAAAGTGTAAAAAATTGTTGTCATTAGTCTATCTTTTCCTTATACACTATTTGCCCTTTTTACTTTGAGGATCAAATGACAGAATGACAAATGGTACAGTACTTTCTAACCATTAAAGACTAAGCTGTGTACCGTCAAGTTGGAATTGACCTATAGCTGACTGTCTGATGGGTCTTCAAGGCAGTTAATCGCAAAGGAGGAGATTGCCCATCCTTTTCCAGAAGAGTGTCTGGTGGCCTCAAACCGTGTGCTTTCAGGATTGCATCACAGCTTCTTGCCACTAGGCCACCAGAGCTCCCTGTAAAGGCTAGACTAGTGCATGTATATTCTACAACTATTTCCCCGTACATTTCTTGAAGTACAGCATGAGAACAACAGGGGACTTACTATCATGCTGTTCTAATGGATACCATGAGTAGATATGTTTAACAAAACAGGAATTCATTTATAAGAATCAAAGCAAGGAGAATATATTAAAAACAAGAAAAAAAGGAAACAATGAGGAGGAAACAAAACCTTCTTTTCATCTTATTGGATAAAGACACTAAATTAAATAAGGGATTGTTTAAATTGGTAGCTTGATGTTTTGAGCTATGTATTTATCAATTGCTGCTATAACAGAGATACTAAAAGTAGATGGGTTTAGCAAAAATAAACTTATTCTCTCACAATGTGAGAAACTAGAAGTCCAAAACCAAGGAGCTAGCTCCAGGGCAAGGCCTTCCTTCTGTGTTTCCTGATTCTAGGAATTCCTCCAGTGCAAGGACCTGGATCCTATGATAACACTCCACTTCTAGCTCTTCTTTTTTGATGGCAGTAATACCAATACCCCCTTCTCTGCTTGCCTCTCTCTCTCTCTCTCTCTTTTTCTCTCTAGTTAGATAAAAGGTGATGCAGGCCACACCCCAGGGACACTTTGCTTACATTTGATCTGAGCAGTGACCTGATCAAAGGTGTTATGTCCCACCCTAATCCCTTCAGGACTGAATGGCTTCCTACATCATGAGAAATTGTCTCAAGTCCTGCCTGATAAATATTAATATGTTAGGACTTGAGTGTGGTGAGACAGGCAGCAATGTAATAGAAAAATGAACATTTCTTTAATAATAATTTAAAAGGGAGGATTTCCTTATTAAAAGGAGTCCTGGTTATCCTTTTGAAAGAAATCCTCCTTATCAAGTTAGGCTATACTTCCACAATTTGCCTCCACCCTGCTTTTCATAGCTGGGCATTACTCCCTCCACTAAAAGAATAATAGGTCCTTCTGAACTTGTACCAAAGATGACCTTTTTAATGAATATGAAGGGAAACTTTGAACTGTTTTAGTCTTTAACTTATTTACTAGGTTTGCTCTGAATGACAGACTCTTTTCTTTTCCCATTCCCCTTCCCTGTTTACATAATGTGCTGAGTCTCCTCCCCTGCCATGGTTCAGGCCAGGGAAGTCAGCATCCAAGAAATTCATGCATCATAAGACCCAGCAACACACCCTGGATGAGAGCCTGAGCACCTCCAGGTGTTCCCTTTTAACAGCCTTTAACTCTGCTCAGAGCTTTCACGTGCTACGTGAGTGGGTGACCTTCTAAAGGTAAGCTATATTGAGAGGGCATGTTTCACGATAGCCAAGCACCTAACCAGATCTACCATCAATACAGCTGGTACCAGCAGTCAGGAGATGCAATGCACTGGGAAAGTCTTTAGTCAGTGATCTCTCCAAGTTGCTGAGGAGTAATGATGTCAATTTGAGGACTAAAGTGCGCCTGATTCAGGCCATGTTTTTTTTAAGTCACTTGCTATACATCTAAGAGTGAGACAATAATTAAAGGTGACAGGAAAATTGATGCCTTTGAACTGTAGTGTTGGAAAAAAGTGCTGAAGAGCCCATGGACTGCCAAAAGAACAAACAGATACATCTTGGAGATGGTGCAGGCAGAGTGCTCCTTGGGGGCAAAGATGATGAAGCTTTAGCTCTCTCATCTTTATACTTTGGGTTTGTTGCTAGGAGACGGACATCATGCTTGGAAAGGTGGAGCGCTGGCAAAAGAGAGGAAGACCCTCAACCCAGTGGGTTGACATAGTGACGGCAGACATGGGCTTGGGTGTGTCAGAGATTGTGAGGATGGCATGGGATAGGACAGTGTTCGGATCGGTTGTTTATAGGGTCACTGTGGGTCAAACTTTACTCAATGGAACCTAACAACAGCATGATCTGTGAAGATTCAATAGGTAACCAGCAAGTCGTCATTTTAGAGGCCTGCTCTATATGCGTACTCATTTGCACAATGTCTCCTTTTCTGAAGATAACCTCACCTTTCCTTTCTAAAAGTGCTGAACAAGCATGAGCTCTTCCCACCTCCTTAACCTGGCCTATAAATATCTGTTTAGAGCCTCTCCTTCCTGAGACAGATCAGGGAAACTCATACACTCATCTCCTACATGCTAGCACATATCCTAACACTTAAGTTTTTTCTATGCCAACTCCTGTCACCAATTCTGATTGTTCCGGTGGCAGGTAGTAGACTACATTTCTCCTGTAACCAGGGCAGGACTGTGAGGTTGGCAAAAAAAAGGGCAAGGTTTCAATCTCTTGTATCTAAGATTGTCAAGTCACATATACATTTAGATATACATATACATATATATACACACACACACACACACATATATATATATACAGTTACATATACATATAAGATTGTCAAGACACACATGCTGGGGAGGAACGATTTGATCTCTGACAGTATTATACACCTATTTTCAATGGTTACTGAGCTACGAAATCATAATGAAAACCACCAAGACGTCTCTTTGGTCCTTAAGGAGACAGATTTCTGGTCGTGTATTTTTACACAGTTTTTACTTCTCAGGTTGACAGGACCAGTGGAGCTTGGCTAACAAAACATTACAGACCTAGACCTAGACAGGAAGTAAATCTGCACCCATGCAAGTGGTTCCCAGGTGTGCTGTACAGCAGCCAGGCGTTGCCCCTTCCTCTAGTGGCCTCACCTGCTTGGGAGACAGGCTGTGCAGATCTGCAACAACAATGGCAGGGGAAGATGTAAGGACTGGTTTGTCCATTCCTTCTGGTTTCCGGGATGGAGCAGGGCTGCAGCCTGGTGGCTGGCCCGAAGCGGCAAATCCTTCTGTTGGGGCAGCTGCTGGATCTAGCTGAGCCTCAATGAAGGTCACAGAACGTTTCTGATCCACTGTAGACCAGAGATGAGGCAGCAGAGGAGACACACATTGTCAATGCTTCCTTGTTTAAAACCAATACCTCCTGGCTTCTCTCAGTGAAGGTCGTACTGGTTTATTAATAAATGAGAACATGTTTGACAAATATGGACATGTTTCAATTTCATGGCCTTACAAAATACAGGGCTTTTGTAAGGCAATGAAAATATAGGAAGAAAAGGAATTTTTACATAAATGGTCCAAGATCAGATTTACACAGAACATTATGGAATCTTGATCATTTATTATAACAACTGCCAACAGGCCGTAAAAGTCCCCTTTATTATTAATATTTTCTCTGCAGTGAGACCAATGACACACCTAGTTCTTGGCTTGAGAGAAATGGAAAAAATCTCCACAACATACAAAACCCTGAACATATCGGCTTATATGAGTAATTTCTCTTGAGCGCCTTTGCTCCTTCAGGTCCATGGGTTTGAGAATGAAGGATGGGTGAGGAGACAGGAAAGAGACACTAGAATTGGGTGGTGACCTTCTGCCCTTATCTCTTGCTTTCCCAACAGCATGCTGCTCTGAATCAGCTAAGTATCTGCTGCCTTCCAGGCTCTGCTGCAATACGGCAGTGGTGTAGTCAGAATGCACGCGGGGGTCTTACCAGATGGCTTTGTTTTAGGTTGGATGCTCCTGCGTGTGGTTGACAGCCGAGCCCCATGGCGGTTTCGGGATTCAGTCTGAGTCTTCTGACGTGATAGGAGAGGGCGCCTTAGCTAAAAACAAGAGGCAACAGGAAGAGGCACTATGGAGTGGCAAGGACAGCGTAATGGCTTGAGAAGAAACACTATGGTCAAAGCGTATCTTTGATTGTCTCTTGTTTTAATTTCTATTTCTGTGGACTCTTTTCATTATATGTTTGTAACTGACATACTTCTTTGCACTTATTTAAGTATTAGATCCCAGCATTCCCTTTAATCAGTTCTATCTTCCTGGAAAAGAATATCAGGATTGGAAAGGTGGAGGGTCAGTAAAGAAGAGGAAGACCCTCAAGGAGATGGACTGATGCAGTGATGGCAACAATGAACGGGCTTCTGCAGAGCAGAGACTGTCTTACGCAGAGCAGCATGGCCCAGGATCCGGCGAGTGCACATTGTGTTGTACATCTGGTTGCTATGAGTCTAAATTGACTTGCTGGCACCTAACAACATTTCCCAAGTATCGTGCTTGTATATATGATAATAATATTTACTGTTGTTGTTATTGATTGCCTTCGAGTTGAGCATGACTCATAGTGACGCTATGAACAAAGCCCCTCTACAACTTTCGGCATTTATCAAAGTTCATAGGGTTTCCAGAGGCATGTTGTTTAGGAAGTGGATGTCACTCCTGCTTCCAAAATACTACTAATAAGAATACTTATTAGTAGAATTTTAAGACAGTATATTTGGGAATTCTAATGATTTTAAAACACAAAATAAGTCTTGATTAGGGCTCTCTCCTTTCTCACCTGAAATCTGTAGTTGAATGTATGTATGTTACCTCTCTATAAGGAGTTACAATGAAAAAACCCTTCAGAAGCTGGCAAAGTGTCTGATATGTAAATCAATGCTGGGAAATTTCTGCTGAAGCAGCAGGCCAAGCCTCATTTAGGTTTTTCTTTAGAAAGTTTATAAAGGAACCCCACTGAAGGAAATGTGCAAATGATGCTCTTGACTGCAATTTCAGTTTTAGATTAAATCATTAATCTTGGAATGAGAAAAAAAGATGACACTATATCTGTCTCTAGGCCTACGTGGGCCTTCAATTAACGTTGTAACAAATCTTCCTGTGTCGTAAGCTTGGCAGGGGGAAAGAAAGTTCTAGAGAGGGAACACATAGAATTATAGGCTCATTTATTTAATTAAGTAATCAGTTTGATTGACAAGAAGATTAAACTATAAAATAGAAGCTAAAATGCTCAGTTTGCCCACGTACTTTCCAAGGCTTAAAGTTGCTTTGCACTGTTTATTTTAGGAGAAGAGGGGCAAAATAGAATCTTAGTATACATCAATGTTACCAGCTGAGTAGAGCTGAATTTCAGTGGAATAACTGTCTCACATTTTGGGGTTTGCTCACCTGCCTCAGACCCCGCTTCCTCCCGAGCGGCTGCTGAATGAGGATGTTCTGCTGGCCAGGCTCGCTCTGCACGCTTGCCACCCTGTTGAGCAGCAACAATGTTAGTATTGCTGTAAGAAAGCACAGAAAACAGTCCTCCGGTGGGTGGGAGCCAAAAATCACTTCTATGGAACAGTCACTTCAAAGACACCATCATCTTTGAAGGATAGTTGGGAAAGATTCCCTGGGATGGAAGTTTTCAAAGGTCTGGGAGTAAGGACAGGGCTTTGCAGCCCCAGGCTGCCAAAATTGAGATTCTTATTTCAATCATTGATGTCGTATCTGTCATTCAACAAAACATTGGTTCATTCGGACCCCTGGTTTGGAAGCCACCAAAAGGTTTCAGATGCCATAGTCTAATCTCAATTTTCTTTCCAAAGGGAAGGGAAGAGGTGGTGACAAACAACACAAACGACTCTATCACATGGATGGGAACACTTTTTTTTTAAAAAAAAAAAATTCCATTTCAATGAGAAATAAGATGGATGGTTATCGAACACATCAGACACAGATTCCATTTGGGTGAAGGGGCACATTCAACACATGTTTGCAGCCTGAAGTCTCTGTGACTATAGAGTAAGGCAATAGTCACATGGGTAGATCAGCAAGTTCTTTGTTGTTGTTTTTTTAAACGGATTTAGATTGAAAGGCTGACAAAGTATTTGAGCTGTCATTGCAGGATAAAGTCAGGAGGTTTAAGACCCAATTGCTGCACTCAAGCATTTTGTGCAAATTATCAAAGCAACATCCTGCTCCCCCCAAATTTCCTGTGTATATGTGTCTTCCATATGCAAAAATGACTACTGGAAGTGGTTGCTACTTCAGGGCTGGGAGGCACTGAAAATACTGACATGGGCCCATGATCCTTTTTCATCCTGCATGCATGTACAACAGGTATTTATAATGGGAGGGAAGAGGTGAGAAAAAGGGATGTAGTGTGCCCCAGAGAACATTGTAATTCAGTGGATGATGCCAATGTAATTATTTAGTTAATAAAGAATTCATTTCGCTTTGCCTTTGCAAAAGGAGAGTCATAGATAGGTCCTTTTTCAGTGTAAAATATTGCACAGAAAAATCCAGAGTCAGCAACTGTCCAGGTTTTTGGGATTTTTTTTAAAAAAAGACTAAAATCCGTTCATTTCCAATTGAAGCAATATAAACCACCTAATTTCTTAGCCTGCTTCTTATCTGTCAGTGTGGCATGCTATGGTGCTTGCATGGTTCTGTGATGAGGGAAGCTATGTCACCAGTATTTCAAAGATGAGGAGCATCATCTATGTGGACAAGTGTCAGTGGAGTGTCCAGACTGACTATGAAGGAGTGTTATAGGTCTAAAAAAATAATGGCCAGTGTTAACTTTACAAATATTGATAAAACATCACTTGATGTGATGATGGAAGATAAGCCCTTCAAGGTGGAGGCACTCAAAGTCCGGCTGCAGAAGAGCTCACTCGTCAGAGTCAGCCTTAATGACTGGACTGGATGGAGGAAAGCTTCCGTGACCTCTGTTCATTCGTGCCACATGAGAAGCAGCAGCTGCACCGTCCATTACCAATTGTAACATGAATTACAGGAAGTATGGATCTGGGAAAATGTTATGTCATCAAACTGAAATGACATGCACAAAGATCAATATCTTTGGTATCAGGGAGCTGAAAAGACTGGCCCGGGTGATTTTTAACTAGACAATCATATGGTCTTCTATGTTAGGAATGAAAAATTGAAGAGGTTTGGTGTTGCATTCAGTTAAAAAATATTTTAAGATTTATCTTGAAGTAGAAAGCTGTCAGTGATAGGATAATATTAAAGTGTATATAAGAAAGGCCTATTAATACTACTATTCAAATTCATTAACCAATCACTAAAGCCCAAGAATAAGAAATTGAAGATTTTCACTACTTTCTGCAATCTGAAATGAATAAAACATGCAATCAAGATACAATTTATTCAATGCAAAGAATTTTCAATGGATATATAGTAAGTATATACACTGACCTCACTGGACAGAATATGCAGAGTTATCAAGTCCATTACATCTGTGAATAGAGATGGTGGAGAAGCTCAGTCTGAACAAGATTAGGGGCCAACTGTGGAACAACGGCTCAGATATGTACATATATCACCATCAATTATTCATGTGTAAGTTCAAGTTAAAGAAAATGAAAACTAATGTATAAGAGCTAGACTATGACCTTGAGTATACCCTATCTAGATTTAGAAATGACCACCAAAATAGATGTGATGCATATTAAACACTAAGGACTTGATGACTTGTGGGAAGACATCAAGAATAATCACACATGAAGAAATCAAAAGGTCTTAAAAAGGCAAAAAAGAGAGACCAAAATGTAGGTCAGAAGAGACTCTAAAACTTTCTGTCAAATGGTTGATGGCCAATCATCTCAGAAAATAGCGGATGATAAACAACCAATAAGTAAAATGGAAGGGAGAAGAACAAGCTACACTGGAGGCATTGATGGAAAACCAGGACTCTAGACATGAAGGAATATCTGTTAAGATGTTTCAGGAAATGGATACCATGCTGGAAAGCACTCACTGGTTAATACCAAGAAATTTGGATGATAGACACCTGGTGAACTGACAGGAACAGATCCATGTATGTGCCCAGTGCAAAGAAAGGAGATCAACAGATTGTGGAAATTATTGAACAATATCATATACAGATACAGATTTCTGGTAAAGAATAAAAATTTATTGCAGCAGTAAATTTAGAGAGGACTGCTAGAAATTTAAACTGGATTCAGAAGACAACGATGAAAGAAAGAGTATCATCACTAAGGTCAGGTGGATCCTGCTCGAAAGCAGAGAATTCCAGAGAGATGTTTACTGTCTTCCATTGGCTATGCAAAGGCATTTGTCTGTATGAACTTAACAAATTATGAATAACATCACAAAAAAAAGGGAATTTCAGAACACTTAGTTGCGTTGATGTGGAGCCTGCATAGAGAATAAGAGACAGTTGTTTGAAGAGAACAGATTATGTATAAAAGTTGTATCCTCTACCATACCATCTGTAATTGAGCAAATAATTTGACTAACTAGACTATATGAAGAGCAGAGTATCAAAATTGGAGACAGACTCCACAACAACCTGTAATAAGCATGTGACATAACTTTGCTGAAAGTGATGAGGATATGAAGTATTCTGATGTGGATCAAAAGACTGTAGCCTTAAATGCGGATTACACTTCAACATAAAAAAGACAGAATCCTCACAAGTGTATCAGTCAGCAACATCATAATCAACAGTAAAAAGATTAAAGTTGTTGAGGACCACGTTTTACTTAGGTCCATAATGAATGCTCATGGAAACAGCAGTTAAGAAATTAAAAGACACATCTTACTAGGAAAATCTGCAGCAAAAGAGCTCTTTACAATGTTAAAAAGATTTCATTCTGATGACTAATGTACACCTAACTCACACCATGGTATTTTAAGTAACATCATATATATCTAAAATCTGACAAGGAAGAAGGAAAAATGAAGGGGAATTGATGCTTTTGAATGATGGTCCTGGTAAAGAATAGTGAATGTGTGCTGTAAGAACAAACCAGTCTGGCTTGAAGAAGTTCAGCCAGAATATTCCTTGCCAAGGATAATGGGACTTTCCTATGTGCTTTGGACATGTTATCAGGAGATACCTATTCCTGGATAAAGACATCAAGCTTGGTAGAGCAGAGAGTCAGTGAAAAAGGAAGACCCTCAGCGAGATATAGACTGACACAGTAGCTATGGCAATGGATCCAACAGCAATGTTTGTGGAGATGCTGGAGGGCCAGGCAGGTTTTTATTTTGTTATACATGGGGTTGTGGTGACTCAGAAGAGACACACTGGCATCTAACAGGAACAATGATGAATATTTAGCTACATTTATAAGTGGAGATATGAATGGCAGGATGGGCTATCAGATGCTGCCCCACTTTTGTAACAACTGATAAAACATCAAATGGTTGACACAGTCATGTCTGTCAATTTCTTAAAAGTCTTACTCACATTAGAAGACAACCAAAAGTTTGCAAATAGGATTTTAAAAAATTAATATACATGTACATAGGTACACTCTTGGCACCAGTATCCAGGAAATTAAAAGGCGCATTGCCATGGGAAAGTCTGCTGTTAGGGACCTCTCCAAAGTACTGAAGAGCAATGGTGTCTCTCTGGAGACTAAGGTGCATTTGATACAGACCACGGTCTTCGCAATCACTTGTTATGCATCAGAGAGTTGGACGATGACCAAAGAGGATAGAAGGAGAATTGATGCCTTTGAGCTGTGGTACTAGAGAAGAGTATTGAGAATACCATGAAAAAAGAAAAAAAAAAAAAGAAAAAAAAAAAAAGAAACAAGTAAAAAGAAAGATAAATAAAAATAAAAATATAAAAGAGAATACCATGGACTGCTAGGAAAGCAAACAGATTCGTCCTGGAAAGGGTTAAACCAGGTGGCTCCTTGGAGGCAAGGATTCTGAGGCTCCGTCTAACATGCTTTGGACATGTTGTGAGGAGAGATCAGTCCTTGGAGAAGGACATCATGCTTGGGAGGGTGGAGGGACAGCGCAGGAGAGGAAGGCCCTCTATGAGGTGGATTCATTCAGTGATTGGGATAATCGGGATGGGAGTGTCAGAGACAGTGCGATTGGCACAGGACAGAGCAGAGTTTAGGGCTGTTGTACATAGGGTCTCTATGAGTCGCAAGTGACTCGATGGCACATAACAACAACAACAATATACATGTAATGAAACTATGATGACATCATTTGGGGTACACGATCTCTGGCTTCTTGAGGAGAGGCAGGAATGGAGCGATTCTCCCGGACGCCTGTGGCTTTCTTTTTGCCCCAAGAGGGTGTCGGCAGAGTGGACTTGTCACATGAAGTGGGGGTCTCTGGCCCAGAGTTTGCCAGCATTTGGGCTTGCAGGAATAGTAAAATACAGAAATGTCAGGCCACTCCTGCAGGGTATGGGCGGGTGTCTTGGGAGACTTCTGGCCTAGTGCACAGAAAGTGATTCTACCAAGCCAAAGGGGCATGACTTTTAATCTGCAGCCCTCAGGCCTGTTTTTTCATTGTTTTTTGTTCAAACATTCTTCTAGATCTTCTAGCCCTGGTGTGTCCACTTGCTGTACAGAGGTAACTTGTGGTCGCTGTGACACTGATGTGTCAAATGTGTTAATGGTTTCACAAGGCGGACAGTGTTTGGTGGAGCTCCCTGCATAAAACAAGCTTGGAAGCAAGAGTGGCATCCACTTCCATAATAGCTTGCCTCCAGGAACCCTATGATCCTGGAGAAAGAATGAAAGTCACACAAGTGTTGAAGACTTTCGTTCATAGGGTCATTATGAGTCGCCTATGACTCTACGACACTTACCAACAACAACATATAAAATTCCAGAAAGAATGAAAAAAAGCCAAATATTTCAAACATTCTTATTCTTTCGGAATATCAAATTTGGAGGGGTGATGGACTTTTATTCCTTTTGTGCGTATTTCACCTTGTAGCATATACAAACTTCCCATAACGAGGGGAAATCACCCAACACATACAAGGCAATAAGTTCTGATAAGCAATCCAGACTATGTTGCTGGCTGGTATGTCTGAAATGACATCTCCTTATAACTCACACAGTGTTGCATGATTTGTTGAATTGGAAAGAATATTCAATTACCATCTGCACAAAAGTAGTAACAAGTTCTTCCAAAATAGCAAGCAAAGCTTCCATTGGCATAGGCTATTCATTGACATCTCAGTGTTACCTTAGTTCCCTTGGCCATTCAGGGAGGTTAATACTTACCACCTACCTCCCATTAGAGTAGAGAAAGGAAGTTAGTTGATGTAACATGGTTTGAACATGAAAAGGGATGTATATAGCATGCTTTCTTGTTTTTACATATGTTGTTTTTAATGAGTTTATTGCTTCTAGGACACTAAAAAAAGAGTGGGCACCAAAATGTTTTAAAAATAGTTAGGCAGAGAAAATGAAATTGAGGCTGTCCATTGGTCTCACTGCTGTTCGACAATCTGAGATCGAGAAGGAAAAATGGTGCAAGAAAAGAAAAGAAATACATGTTACTCAGGGCGTGTTAAATGTCAATGCATAATGGTAATTTCACAATGACTGTTCCGAGGGAGGATTCTAACCATAATAAATTTCCCTATGAGTGGATAATCTGGTATCTAGAAAAGTATCAAATTTGTAACTGTGGTAATTAAGTGTTCTATGTAAATGATACAGCATATCACCAGTGTAATATGCCTGTTAAAGATGAAAGTACAGAACATATCCTTGGAAACATTTATCACAACTGATAAATTACCATCACTGAAAAAGTAAGGCTTATATATGGAAAATAAAGATGTGGCTTAACTGTACATAGTTAGGACATATTAATAAAAGTCATCTAGAAATTTTACTAATGAAAGTCAGTTATGCAGAACAATTTTCTTTCTTTGGGAGTCTATCAGAGTTGAGTTGCATATGAATAGTACTTTCAGTTTAGCATCTCTCTACATCATATAATATGTTAGTCCCTTGTAGGAACTATGATGTGTAACTGTAAAAGGAACACTACTAAAATTAACTAAGCACCCCCTGTCTTCCACTCCATTAACTATTTTTGTTTTGTGAAACAGTTCCATTGTAATTCTTAACTATTATATCTGGAATCATCAAACCAAGTTTTCCACTTAAAGACAATCTTTTATTTGGTGACGTCAAATTTAAAATGATTATGCTTCATTAAGCCAATAGATCCTTAAGAACAATGGAAATATTTATTTGAGTGACCACACACCTAACAAATTAATCCTTACAGTGAAGACTCTGTCATGATATATCAGAGCAGCAAGTTCTGCAACTTATATAAAAGCTGATAGCCTGGAGCTTCTGTATAAAAAGAAAATGGCTCATTTCTATCCTTTCAGCAAAATAATGAGGAAACACAAAGACAAAAGAGAAAACAGAACTTTCTAAACGGAAACTAACATCATATAACAAATTTATAAAAATATAATTGCTTGAAATTTCAACTCTCTGATCATCAATAGTACAGCAAACCAAATGATGACTTAAGTTTCAGAGGAGTAAATACAACTAGAGCTGGGAAGAGCTATCTATAAAGCCAAAAACTCTTATTCAATATAAAAGGAAGCAATTTTCAATCTAAGGAAATGCAGACAATGTCAGGAAGACAATTTTAGCATAAAGTACCTCTGCTGTCCTGTTTTCAGAGCGATGGCCTGGATTGTAGTGTATAAAAATATAATGTGTCTTCCAAGAGACTAAATACTGCCTTATGGTCCTTCCTCCAATAAAGGATAGGCAAATCAGGGCAATTCAATAAAGCGAAGAAATTTCCCAACAGTTATCTCAAATTACAAAAAGGTTTAGAAGATGAAATGGGACATATATCATAGATTAAAATTTTAAGAACCATGAGGTGAGATGAACATAAAGAAAAGTGAGTTGGTAAATTCCACTGCTCTTATCTTCACATTCAGTTTGAATTTCAATAGGTTTAGAGAAATCCAGAAGAGTAACTGAGGACACAGAATGTAGCCATTTACGCTGAGTGATGATCTGGGATGACGGACATGCATAAACCAGCAGCAGAGAAGCTGAAAGTCCCCTTTGAGAGAAGAAGGAAACAAAGAGTTGATGATCTCTGACTTTTCAGTGTTCCAGTAAGTGATTATTGTTTAAATGTACCCTGCAGGATCCAGGAAAATGCATTTTAAGTACTAAGAGTTTAGAGGCTGGAATCAGGTGAAATGGGAAATAATCTGATCTGAGATATACCGTAAAAGCAGATTTAGCAAAAACACATTTCTGTATATCACAACACACATCTTCCTAGTCGTTCATTCTCAACTACATCAAAGGTATTGGTAATATTTTCCCTTTGTACTTTGAGAGTACTTGCCAAGTTTTTAACTTTTGAAAACTGTTGATAACTATGAGATAGGTCCTACTATCTGGAGTTACTGTTATTTTATGTTCAAACTTGAATGACAATCTTATTTTCCACTATGATTAAAATTCTCCTTGTAGGATCAAATAGCATTAGAGCCTCTTTTTGAAAATGAAAGTCGATTATTATTTCTTGCCTTTCAAAAACAGTGCAGAGTGTACTTTCCCCATGTAAACATTCAGCCTTAAATACTACTATATACTTCTTTCTTTTGAGGGGGAAATATATCCATTTTGTGTGTATTTAGAGAAAGGACAAAGAAGGAATAGCAGCAATTAACGTCTTCACCTCTAAGAATAAAACTCTCTAACATAAAACACTCTTCTATGGAATTTCAAAGCAAAACAAAGCAGTCAAAAAATCAACTCTTTCCACCAGGGCACAGTGCTTCTAATAGGCTGACATGATAAATCTTTCAAAAGAATCTAGTTAGCTTAGGTTAAAAAAAAGTAGAAGAAATTTTGAAGAGGTCTTCCAAGAAGTAAAAAATAATAATAAATAAATCCCTTCTATTCATCGGTTTTATTCCATGTCTTTTCATTTAGCCTGCTCATTTAACTTTTCCCTTTTATCTAAAACAAATGCTTTTTAAAATGCATATTGCTACAAATTCAGAAATATATTACAGAATAAAAAGCAAAGATTATAGCATTTTTTTAAGGCATGCCTTCCCTTGTGGTGACTGTTGTGTATCACAGAGTTGGAACCAACCAATAGCTGACGCTCTGGTGGGCTTTCAGAGGCAGTTACTTTCACAGGCGGAGCTTGCCCATCCTTTTCTCATGGAACAGCTGGTGGCCTTGAACCACATGCCTTCAGAATTGCAGCACAGCTTCTTGCCACTAGGCCACCAGAAATTCCTTACAAACTACTTTTAAGTGTCAAGCTATATAGTTTTTGCAAGAGTACAATCAAATATTTTGTAATTCTCATTTTTTTCCTATATTAGCCATAATTTGCTATGATCTACACAGTCAAATGCCATTGCATAGTCAATAAAACATAAACATTCTTCTGGTATTCTCTGCTTTCACTCATGATCCATTTGACATGAGCAATGATATCCCTGGTGCTACAGGCTCTTCTAAATCCAGCTTGAATGTCTGGAAGTTCTCTATGTACTGTTCTAGCCATTTTTGAATGATCCTCAACAGTATTTTGCTTGCATGTGATATTAATGATATTGTTTGATAATTCCCACCTTTTTTGAATCACCTTTCTTGGAATAGGGACAAATATTGATCTCTTGTTTTCAGTCAGCCAAGCAGCTGTCCTTCAAATTCCCTGACATAGACTAGCGAGCATGTCCCGGGTTGCAATTTGCCATATAAAACTTTTCAACTGATATCCCATATATTCCTGGGGCTTTATTTTTTGTCAATGCCTTCAGTGAAGCTTGAATTCTTTCCTTCATTATTATTGGCTCTTGATCATATGGTACTTCTTGAAGTATTTCAGTGTCAGCCAATCCTTACTGGTACAGTGACTGTATTCCCTCCATCTTCTTTGGATGCTTCCTGGATTATTCAAGATTTTGCCCACAGCATCCCTAAGTATCGCAACTTGAGCTTTGTTTTTCAGTTCCTTCAGCTTGAGAAATGCTGAGCAAATTCTCCTCTTTTTATTCTCCAATTTGAGGTTGCTGCGCATTCCTACTCCTTTTAGTAGCTTGCTTTATCTTCCCAAACTGCCCTTTGAAATCTTCTATTCGGCTCTTCCCCCACCCCCCCAGCATTTCTTTCCTTTGTTTTGGCTTCTCAATGGTTTAATGCAATCTTCAGGGTCTCTTCTGACATCTGTTTTGGTATTTTCTTTATCCTCTGTCTTTTTAATAACCTTTTACTCTCTTCATGGATGATATCCTTAAACTCCCACAACTCATCTGGTCTCCTATCACTGGTGTTCAATGCTTCAAATCTATTCTTAAAAGGATTTTTAAAATTTTGATGGGACAGACTCAAGAACATATCATGGTTTTCAGGGACTACTGCATGGTTTAAAATTAGGAAAATGTGTATCAGGATTGTATCCTTTCTCCATACATATTAAATCTGTATGCTAAGCAAATTATTCAAGAAACTGGACTCTGTGAAGAAAAACATGACATCAGGATTGGAAGAAGACTCATCAACAGCCTTTGTTATGCAGATGATACAACCTTGGTTGTCGAAAGTGAGGAGGATTTGATGCACCTGTTGCCAGTTAAAGACTACAGCTTTCTATATGGCCTGAATCTTAACATCAAGAATACAAATAGCCTCGTCACTTGACTGATAGGCAACATCATGATGGAAAGAGAAAGTATTGAGAGTGTCAATGACTTAATCTTACTTGGATGCACAATCAATATTTGATTGGTACCAGCAGTCAGGAGATCAAAAGATGGTTTGCTCTGAGAAAGTCTGTAGTCAGGGACCTGTCCAAACTAGTAGAGGCAATAATGTAAATTTGAGACAAAGGTGCACCTGATTCAAGATATAGTCTTTTCAGTCACTTGTTATCCATCTGAGAACTGGACACTGACTAAGGATAACAAAAGGAGAATTGGTGCCTTTGACTGTGGTGATGGACAAGAATGCTGAAGAGCTCTTGCTCTGTCAAAAGAACAAAGAGATACATCTAGGAGAAAGTGCAGCCTAAGTGCTCCTTGAAGGCAAGGATGATGAAGCTTCATCTCACATACTTCAGGCATGCTGCCAGGAGAGAAAGGTGGGGGGAGAGCAAAAGGAAGGAAGACTCTCAACCAGGTGGCTTGAAATAGTGACTGCAGCAATGGGCTTGAGTGTGTCAGAGATTGTGAGGCTGACATGATACAGGTCAGTATCAAGATTGGTTGTTTATAGGGTCGCTATGAGTCGTACTCGACTCAAGGACATCTAACAACAACTTTTAAATGTACAGTTGCTCAGTATAAACGGTTAATGTGCTTGGCTATTAACCAAAAAAACTGAAAGTATGAGTTTATCTGTGTGCGCCTTGGAAGACAGGCCGGTTTGTTTTGGAAAAACCAATCACTGGAAAGCCTACAGAGCGTATTCTACTCTACTCTCACACACAGGGTCACCCTGAGTTGAAACTGACTTGAGAGAAACTTCTTATTTCCTTTTTAAAAATTTTTGGCATATTTTAGGGCCTTTGCTGCTCGAGTGTGTGCTAAGGAAGGTTTGCTTGTGGTTAATGCCTTTCCGCTTCCTTCAGATTTTTAGAAGTCCGAAGCATAAAGATGCCTCATGCCAAAAATAAAAAGGCCTAGAAACCAAATACAAAAGTATATGGCCTATTTGGTAAGCCCACCTCTTAATAAATACCAAAACTCTAGTTCTTCCCAAGAGAACTCCGTGATATGATGGTGTCTGAGATTACAACTTGCAGTGCATGAGCAAAGGTGGGTGCACTGATGGCTGGTGGGATGCCACTGCACGGACAGGAGTAGTTCAGAGTCGAAAGCAAAAGTCTCATCTTCTGCTTCTTAATGACCCATCCTAAGGTGACTGACCAGGACTCAAATCAACAGTCACAGAAACAACAGGAGTCAATCTCAAACAGTTGTCAGTCTTGACATGACCGACTAACTCAGCTGTCGCTAAGTTCTACAGCTTTGCCTTGGAGCCAGTATCATCACAGAGCAGGGAGTGGATTTTTTATTTACTCCCATTGACACTGGACGTAGAGCAAATTGGGTTAGTTTGTGTGTCCTCCAACTAATCATTATTGAGCCCTGAGCCTGCTCAAGTGGGCCAATTCTTTTGGAGGTTCATAAATAGCAACTCAAACTCTTAACCTTCTCTCACCAACTGCAGACGGATATTTCATCAGCAAGAGTAGAAATTGGCCCAATTAGAAAAGCCCTCCCACTAAAGTGGCCAAATGGAAGTCAGATTGAATACATTCTACTCCCAGGTGGCCACTTGAAAATATCTCCTAATCAAGGTTTTCCTGTCTCAAAAATAACTAAGCAAGAAGCAAATTAATTCTTTGAAGCAGCAGTCCTTGAGATAAGCCTGCTCAGGTCTCATCCAACACTGTCCACAGTCAAGGGAAGCTGTCCTCAGGACTGCTGCTTAATTTCTTACTTGATTCCAAAGCTCCTGCTATCATGGCATTAAATCTTCAATTTCTGCCACTTCCTCATTTACCACCAATAAGAGACTGATCTGTCAAGGAAAGGGCTGGCAAACACAAATGAGTGTCATGGATGTCTAATAATAATAATTGATAATAATAATAAAGTACACTTGATTATGGACTAAATTTCTCATTTTCAAATTGCATCAGAAAATGTGAAATCAGAACAAGATGAAAAAAAAATACAAACAATCAAAACCAAAACTCAAAAGAAACAACCTTTCACAGGACCGGCCTCTCAACATTTCCTCCTCTTTGTGATAAAGCAATAAACACAGATGTGTAATACTCACTACAGAATGCAAACCTTACAAGGAGTGTTCTGTCCTGGGATGGAACAAAGGCACTCTTAGGATGAACAAGAAGCATTGCCCCTTATGAGGATTAGTTGAGAGGTGTGAATCTACAGCACAAGATTAGGAATGTTTGACTGGTTTTTCTGAGTGTTAAAGGTGCAGTCTCCCTTCCTGAAGCCTTCAACCAATAGCCAAGAATTGCACTGTTGGCTTTATAAGATTTCTCTCACATATAAAGAAATCTTGGGGCTTAATATTTCATGGCAAGTTTTAGAGTCCTCTTTATGCTGGTACACAGTTCTTTATAAGTGTTGTTTGAACAAGCTGCTATAATAGTCTGCCAAATAGCATGCATCTACAAGAGGGAATCACATAAATTACATTACATTGCTATGCTTATTATAGCATCATTGTTTGTTTTCTTATTATCCAGGGACTTAGCTAAAAGACCTGTCTGGATTTAATAAGGGCTTTCTGAAAGTGGGGAGTTGTGTTAAAAGGCTTCTGCAAAACAAAACAAAACAATTCTTAATAAATACCAGTGTGGGACAAAATGATTTGATGGGATAAATTTAGTGTTTGGTGCATCTGAATTTTTTAGGCACTTATGGGTTGAGCCCCCAAAAGCATTCCACAGAGTTCTTTAGTGGATAATTTAGGTCATTTGTGGTTGAACTCTGAAGCAGACAATGAAGGAGGGTTTGCTACACCTTTGACTTCCAGGCTTGTGTATTCATGAACAACAAAGGGCAAGGAATGGAAAGAGATACCAAGACGGGGCGCAAAGAGACAGAGACAGAGGAGACGGGGAACAGGTAGTTTCCCAGCACAGACACCAAAAGACAGGTAGCATTGACACTGTACCTAGAGAGGCTGCCCTCAGCGGCCAGGCCCTGGGAGTCATCGAGGACATTAGGTTCACTGCAGGAGGGGTAGGGAGATGAAGCATTTAGGGAAAGAAAATGGGAAAGAAAGAAAAGAAAAAACTGGCATGCAATTTTCTGCTCTCGGGAACTAAAAAGAAATAAGTTTAACGGAACAAGGAAGGAAAAGGAGACAGTCAACCATTTCACCTTGTGCTGGGTTTGTCAAGACGTAGGACTCAAAAGGCCACGCGGAGGAGGGACTTTCGACGGATACGACTCCCAGGGGAGGGATGGCTTTACTAGCCAAGAGTTCAGAATGGACACGGGAGTTCTGAAAACACTCTGCAGAACGGATCCACAGAAGATGAAACTCTCCTTCCTTTGGTAGCCACTTGGCTGAATTCTTACTATTTTCTATGACTTTTACGTACATGAAGTTTCATGGACCAGAGACCGGGCGTTTTCCTCAGATGGTGCAGTATTTTCACATAAAAACCACTTACCATGAACAACTACAGTGACATTCTTAGAACCGAGGCTCTACCAAAAGAACAGAAAGCACCCAACTTGCCCTTGGAGTTTTTTGCAGCACAAATGCAAGGAAGAAGCTCATGGGAGACTTTTACCTCCTCACTCTCCAGATTGTGAGCACTAAAAGAAGATACCTGCCAGGTTAGCAAGAATATAATGAGTTTATCCCTTTATTTGGACGTAGTTGAACTGGGAGTTGGGAGCAGAAACGATGCTATACCTTGTCTACATGCCCTTTCATGGCTTGTAGTGAGCCAAGACCCACAGGCCACTCAAATACTTGTTAAATTGAGTGGAAGTGTACAACAACTTTTTGAGAAACAATGGTGTTTGCCCCTTAAAAAAAAAAAAGAAAAAAATTGAGATTTCCCTAAACAAACGTACGGTGTAAAATTGGCTCGTGTCTCCAGGAAGAAGCTAATGTCCAGGGACAGGGACCCTATTTGTCTTCAAAACTATGACTCGCGCCCAAGTGGTTATGAACCCAAAGGCTAAATACACCTCTCTGGGGGTTCAAATTTCCACCAATGGTAGAAAGATGAACAATTTCCTTTCATATGTTTAACAGCCTGGGAAACCCTGTCGGGGGTCAGCTAGATTTGGTTCCAACTCAACAGCAATGAATAAGTGGCTGATACATATTTTTTCTTTCTAATTTCTAGTATACAGGATTGATACGATCCGTAACAGAACAGCTTTTCTCCACAAAAATGAATTTTTAGAAAAATTAATACATCCCTGAAGAAATGGTGCACCAACATTTTGTAGACAGTCAATCTGTGTCACCCACTCTGAGAGGGCCACCCAGGGTACTGTCTCTCTTTTATCCCCTCTAGTGACTCCACTGATTGTTAAAAAGTCATACAGAATGGCATGGACACTTTTCTACTTGATTAAACATTATTCCAGTGATCTATTTGAAGTATACACTTAGCCAAGGTTTAGGGAAATGACAATTAGAAATTTCAAACCAAAATAGTGCCTGGATGCCTTTCTTGGCATCAAAACAAATTTAAAGGAGACTCTAAACTTTTTTTGAGGAGTTTTTTTTTTTAAAGAATTTATTTTATTTTGAGGAGCTTAACTTTTTTTTAATGTGTAGCAATACTCCAAACTGGAAATACAGCTATACTAGACAAGTACCCTATTAGTTTACCTAACTCACTGCTGTTGAGTCAGAACTGACTCAAAGCTGACCCTCCACTGGATTTTCAGCGGCTATAAATTTCACAGGAAAAACTGTCCATCACTCTCCCCTAGAGCAACTGGTGGATTTGAAACACCTGCTTTTAAGTTGGCAGTGCAGCCCCTTACCCACTAGGCCACCTGAATCCTGTAATTAGCTTAGTAACAAAATCAAAAAGGTCTTTCAGCACAGCAGTTAAACACTTGGCTGCTAACTAAAAGGTCGATGGTTTGAACCCATGAGCCCCCACATGGGAGAAAGCTGTGGCAGGTTGCTAATATAAAGATTACACACAGCCTTGGTTACCTAAGTAACGGCTCTCTTACCTAAGTTCTACTCTGTCCTGTGGGGTTGTTCTCAGTCAAAACAGACCTTCCGGCAGATTTTAATAATAAATTTGACATAGGTGGATGCCATTTGGCAACATGAGAGAAAATTCTATGTCTATGGAAAATTCTTAGAGGAAGATGGTGCTTAGACCAAAACCCATGATACCTTCTACAGGCTAGCTGGAAAATTCCATTTCAGTTGTTGCCTATAGGACTCCAAGGTTTTGGTTACATGTTCTGCCTGAAAGCGTAACTACTGCTTACTTTTCTTACAACCTCAGCGTAAGTGAAGTGGATTTTCAGAATTTCTACCTTTGCTTCCCAATGCAGAGTATATGATATCCATGGCTCTTTACCTCTGGCTGGGTAACATGCCCACCTCAGCCTGAGGTGCAGACATGCTGGAGACGTGGCTGGAGAACCGCCGCCTTCCAATGGCACTCAGGAGGTAAGCTTCTTGCTCACTTACCACACTGGGCATGCTCACGGAGTCATCTAAAAGGGCCAAAGGAACGGGGTTATGAAGTGCTGGTCAGAAAGCCCAAACTAAAGTTGGGTTTCTTCTTTGGCTTCATAGCATCTTAGGGCATTTTCCAAAGCCTTCAGATCTTAGTTTGTTATGTGTAAAAGACCACGGATACGTTTTCATGTCCATACAATATATTAGAACAGCCTGCATGAATTAACACTCA
The DNA here is from genome assembly GCF_000299155.1 of Elephantulus edwardii. Classification (NCBI taxonomy): domain Eukaryota; kingdom Metazoa; phylum Chordata; class Mammalia; order Macroscelidea; family Macroscelididae; genus Elephantulus; species Elephantulus edwardii. Next base: position 11,253,113 of record NW_006399856.1, read on the forward strand.
CCTTTATTTTTATAGTCAGATAATCTATGAAAGTCAATGGCAATATGTAAGGCAAGGATTTCAGAAAAGCAAAATAATTTTAAATTCAAATGTATAATTTAAAAAAAATCTCTAGAAGCAAAAATCAACGTTCTCAAATCCATATAAAAGCTCATTTTACACCATAATTTTGACCAGGTGATCTCATCCTAAGTCAGCTGATGTTGAGACAGAATAATACATACATTATGAGAAATATACACGCAGTTCCTAGATTACAAACAAGTTCTAAATGTATCTTTAAGTTGACTTTGTACATAATTTGAACATTTAGGCACAATTCAAATTTAAATATAATGGGTTTTATGGGGTAAGGTCGTAACTATTTTGTTATTTGCCAGTTGCATTGGGATCAATTCACAGCTGACATTCCAGTGGATTTTCAGAGGCTGTACATTGCATAGGAGGGGTCGACCCATCTTTCTCCTGTGGAGCAACTGATGGATTAGAAACCAGCGGCCTCTGGGCTGACACAGTAACTCCTTACCACGAGGCCACCACAGGGCCCTCTGGAGTTGTTTGTGAATCAGATGTTCATAATATGAGGTCATCTGTATTTGAATTGAGGGATTTATGTTACTATATAAATAATATGACACCATTTATTTAAGCTCTGGTGGCCTAGTGGCAAGATGCTGCACTGCAATCCCAGAGATATGCGGTTCAAATCCACCAGATGCTCTGCTGGAGAAGGAGGGGGCAATCTCCTCCTGTACCAGTCAGATCTGATTTGACGGTACATGTAAAATAATACAATAAAAAAAGTGAAAAAAAAAATCCTAAGGATGGAGCAGGGTTTAAGGCTGTTGGACATAGGGTTGCTATGAGTGGGCTCATATAACAGCAACAACAACAACAAGTGGTCATATTTCTGACTGAATTTATTTTGAATCGAAGAGAAGAATGTTAAAAGTATGAGAACTTTTAATTTGCTATCCAGTGACTGATTTGAAATATATTTTTAAAATAGAATGGTATTGGCTTTTAAACTGTGTTTAAGGAAAATAAGCAAATGTGCCTATAAAAGAAGTTAGAGAGTAGATTGAACTGTTTCTGTAAAGGCCTCCTCAGATCTTATTGATTTTTCCTCTCCCCCTTATTAAAACTTATGTATAATTTACCACTTATTCTCTCAATATTTGTTTGGTGATTTATCATATTCTCCCTTTCATTGACTTTTTTTAAAAGTGTCTTTTGTCACAAATGTTTTTCAGGTCTGTAAGACTGTATCTAACAGCTGAGACAGTAGAGAATACATTTTCCTGCACTTCTTTGTTCCTCATCTTGGATACAGATTTGATAATTGAATGGGAAAAGAGTCCAATTTGAAGCAGTCAACAATCTGACTTTCATACTCTTTTCCAAACAATTTAATACATCACAGCTGTCCTGCACCACACTATTTTTAATACTACAAACACTACTTATAAATACTATTTGTAAAAACACACTATTAATAAATATATTTTGTTAGCAACCATCTTTGAGATGATTGTAATGTCCCAGAGCAATGATATTAGCCAAAGCAATTAAGTAAATTAAAAAGTGTGCCTCTCCATTGCTTGCTCTCTCATCCTTTAACTTGTATGTCTGTTGGTTTTGGCCAGTGACATTCCTGTCGATGCCTTCTCTAGTTTCCTTCCCTACCTCCTTCCTACTGACTAAATAATCTTCATTTTCATAAGGTTACATGCAAAATATATTTAGCTCTAGGAAAGGTGCAAAGAGTAATTTCCAGTCAATTAAACTAAATTCCCCAAGAGGTACTATTTAAACATTAAAGAAAAAAACAGATATTACTAGATATCTGTATTAGTGTTAGAACTTAACACATAATCAAACTTCTGATCTTTCCCCTCTTTTTATTATTTTGTAGTCTTGATGAGGATTTTTTAATATTTTTCAGTCTTGCACAATATCTGTAAATGATGAAAATCTGCACTGTTTGAGACATTTCCATGAGTAATCTCAGGGCAATTTAGACACAAAGGTGTGTCTGATGTGGGACTAGAAAATTTGATTATCACTTGTTATCTGACTAACGCTGAAGCTAGATCTAGAAATATTACATACATGTGTTTTGACAAAGCATCTGTTCTATTTGTCTATTTTGACAAACCATCTATATCCAACTCTTGTTATTAGGTGAGTTTGAGTTGATTTTTATTCAAATAATCTATGTACAGTCCACTTTCCCATACATATTACATTAGAGTACCTTAAGCTACAAGAGAAAAAGAATGCCATTAAAATCCCTTTTACATAAGAATTTATTTGTACCTTGACAAACCGATACTATTATGCATGCATATGAAGTATTTTGACTAAATTTTCTCTTATTTCATGAGAACAAATCCTTAACATGTGAATTACAAAATCTCAAACTATATTTGTTTGGGGACTCTTTAAATTGAAATCTGAGTGTATTCCATTGAAATACCCTCCTGACTTACATTCAACTTAATTTCCTTCTTTAAGATTTTTAATTGAGTGGGACTTTACAGAGTGAATTGGTTTTCCATTCAACTATTCATATACATTTTGTTTTAAGATATTAATGAGAATACTCACATTTTACCCACACTCTTCACATTTCTTCTTTGTGATTATGCTCTCCATGAATCCTTCTACCCTACGCCTCCCTATTTTCTGAGCTTTATTCTTGGAAAAATGCTGCCCTTTCAGTCTTGTTTGGCTGGCTGTTCAAAGGAGTGAACACCTCTCAGGTATTGCTGATCACTTTTAGGTCTGTTTAACGTTTGCCTGAGAGTTGAGCCGCACAAGTGAGTTCAGTTCCCCCCTTAAAAGACATAGTCTCAGGAGTTTCACTAGTCTCTATTAGACCTGAAAGGGTGGCCATTTTTATTATTTTGAGTCTTGTTCCACCTTTTTCTCCCACTCTAAGACCACCTACTGTGATCCATGTTAGAATGATTAGCAATGGGAGGTGGACACCATCTACAACTTCTGGTCTCAGAGTTGGAGGTTGAAGTTCGAATGGTCCATTAGTACTAAGAACTAATTGTTTCTTTGTTATCTCCCCCCCCCACCCCGGCCCTTCCCTTTTCTTAGTTCTGGACAGGGAGGGATATACAGATATACAGTTATACTTTAGAAGTCCACTCACAAGCTTTTAAGTTCTCTCACAAGCTCTCCTTACCAAAGTAAAGGGTAAATGTTGTCTCTGTGGACTGTGGGGCCAATTGTTGAGACTGATAGTCTCTAGACTCTATACTGTCTCTAGAGAATATGATCCTCAGATCCTGTGCTGACTTATTATTTTGTCTGTTGTATATTGTTGGGTCAGAACTGACCCATAGCTGACACTCTGGTGGGTTTTCAGAGGCAATTAATCACACGGGAGGAGACTGCCTATCTTTTCCTGATGAGGCGCTGGTGGCCTCGAACCACGTGCCTTCAGGATTGTAATGCAGCTTCTTGCCACTAGGCCACCAGAGCTCCCTTACATTTGTTCGTCTAGGAGAGCCAATAACTCTTTTCAAGTCCTAAGGATTACCCACATTTCTTTGCCCAGTATCAAGGACAAATATCTATATATATTATCTATCTATGTACTATCTATCTATCTATCTATCTATCTATCTATCTATCTATCTATCTATCATCTACTCACAGAAAATCTAAGGGACACTAAAGATTTACTTTTTGCCAGTTTCTTCCAAATGGCTAACGATATAAAGGAACTGATAAAGAATGGGCATTAAGAATCATGGAATCAGTCACAATTTCATGACCAATTCTTTTTTTAGGATCAAGACCTGAAAGGGGCAGGAAGCCTTTCCCAGTCCTCCCCCACATGGTAGAGCTGTGCCTCTTGCTGTGCTCTGCAAACTACCTACTTTCCTCATCCTCCTCGTCGGTCCGGCTCAGGGTGTCCTGGGAAGCCTGTTGGGAGGGCTCACTGTCCTGCTCCCAGACCGTGCCGGTGCCCGTGTTGGAGCGGGACATGGTGGCCAGGCTCAGGCGGTATGCTGAGGTGGAAGTGCCCACGGTACTGATGGATGTCTTCCCTTGGTAGGCTGGGGAAGAAGAAGGAATGAGAGACCACAGGGAGGGATGGCAGGCATCCTGAAAGCAAGCAAAAGCTCCAAAATCTTCTCTGACCACTTGTCATTTTCATGAAGGACCAGTCAAACTGTGTGTTCCTGACATATGATCTTTAGGACAAAGTAGTAAAGAAATGAATGCAATGGGAATCCTTTTGAAAATAGCAGATATTGCCTGTTGTGTACCTGAAATTGAATAGCTTCCTTGTGGGAGCATAACAACCTCTAACAAACTAAAATACTCCAATATTGATTGCTTTTCTATTTCTTTTTCTGAGATTGTTGAGAGTTGAGGTAGGATACAAATTAATTTTGACTGAATTGCAGCTTCCAACTTGCCAGTTTTCACTGAGAAATCAAAATTAACAGGCAGACCAAATTGGAAATAGTCAATAAGTTGCTTCATATGAAACTCAACAGTCAAAAAAATCACAACAAGGTATTCTGAGTCTTTTATGAGAATTACTCTATGAAGTTGCCTTCAGCTCTTTGCTAGATTATTCTATTTTAGAGCAGACTATTTAAATGACAAATGTATAGATTTCATCAAGATTGTACATGTCAGCATTTTTATCTTTATCACAACTGTAAACCACAATACAAGATGCGCACACTCTCTCACTCGTATGCTCACTCACTATTCTATTATGGGTAATGACTGCCCTCTAATGGTAGATAGTAATTTATTTAATTTCCTCAGCAATCTGCTTTTGATCTAATGGTAAAAAGAAAACGATGCATACCAAAGAAAACCTTTTGAACAATGTAAAGGTCCTCTTAGCCTGCCAATTAGAGACTTTATAACCCTACAGACCTGGCTTACAATCCCCCTCATAGTTGTCCCTTTCTATCTTTGTGAATGATTTCACCTCTAGGATCTTAAGTTTCCTTACTGTTTCAGTGTGCTTTTAATTATGCACCTTGCAGATTTTGTGTGGATTAAATTGGAAACAAGGCTGAAGAAGTGATATACCATATAATTTGAGTTTCCTCTTTTCCCTACCAAAAGACAACCAAAGTAGAAATTGAAAGAGCCTGGCTTATTTATTCAAACATTCAGTAGCTTAACTACTGAAATGATAACTAAAAAAAAAACACAACAAAAAAATCAAAAAACAAAAACAAACAACCAAACAAATAAAAAAAGCCCATTTCTAAAAAGAATAAACTCCAACTCATATGACACCCACTTAAGCTTTTCTTTCATAGTTAATCATGATCACCGGCATGCTACAATGGCTAACTCAGGCCAAACCAAAGAGCAGAAGACTGGAGGGAGGACACTCTCCACAGGCTCTGAGACCTGTTAGAAAGTTCCAGCTGGCGCCAGCCACGCTCACCTGATCCGCTGTGGACGGCCTCTTTGAGGATTTTGAGCTCATTGTTGAACTCCGCTATGAGCGAGCTCTTACACAGAGGCCGGGGGATGAAGCGACGCTCTAGCTGATCAGCGATGTGTTGCCGGGCAGAGAGTTCTTCATGATTTTCTGCTGGTTGAGCTAGAAGCTGAAAAGAAGGGATCATGTCTTCAGGGCCTCAAATTGTCTAACTGTACAATGGTGTAATCATTGTTCCGACCTCACAGTTAGTGTTAAATAGGAAGACAAAATGATCTGATTTTTCTCAGATCTCAGTCAAGCCACTAAGGAAAGGGGAACATTCTCCAAGTTATTAAAGTGGACCAATTTTGGGTTCCCACCCCCTTTTTTATTGTGGGAGAGAGGAGAGTGAAAGGGGTCTAATCAACTGTGAAGGTCATTTAATGGGAAATTTATCCCTCTGGATACATTTTTGGGTTGCTTTTCACATCAAGCTTTTGTCAGAGTGTGGTGGTAACAGGTTAGACCTGGAGCACAATCGTGCCTGTCAGAGCAGCACTGTCATAGGAACTTGTTCCTTTAGCGGCAGACTGTTTGCTTCCAAAAGGCCTAACAGCCCTGGAAACCCTGTGGGTCGGTTTCACCCTGTCCTCAGTGTTACTATGAGTCAGAATTGATTCAGGGATAATGGGTGTTCTTTAATGAAATGCACACCCCGCACCTTGCACTGGATGAAAGGGCGTAAGAGCACGAAGATGGGTATCCGAGTCCGAACGATGAAGTCCAAGAAGTCCCACAGCGCCAGGCCGCCCACCTTCCGCAGTGCCATCTCCTTCACCTGCAGGCTCAGCCAGTACCACTGGCTCCCCAGCTGCCTCTCAAAGCAGACGAGAATCACCTTCAGCGCTGCACACCAGGAGGAGGGAAGAGTGAGTCTGGAGCTTGTGCTGGGGAACAACACAGCAGCCACACCCAGCATCCTTTATGTGCCGGACAATTGTCTCAGAGCCTGTACCCCCACATATTTCCGAATCCTTACAAGCTCTCCGGAGGGAGGTGTCGCTAGGTGCCATCAGGTTGAGAACTCAGAGTGTTCCTTATATCAGGCCACACACACCTATGATTAATAGGCTTTGGTTCTGATTAGGAGACACAAATATCTTAAGTGGACTGACCTATCATGTTGGAAAAATACAGAGGAAGAGAATTTATAGGCTTGAAAGGGAACTGTTTTCTAAACCTGCTGGGCTGCTAGCACTTTATGTTCTGACAGTGTAGTCATGATGGCTTTCCTAGCATGTCCTGCACACCTGAAGTTAAGATGTTCTGGTATCTTTTTCTTAAGCACACAAATCATATGTTCTTGCTATTAGGAATTGGACAAAATGATGCAGATTAACACAAAGAGAAAAATCAAAAACCCTTCCCCTGCCCAGTTCTCCTCCAACCTTACTCCCAACTGCTCTTTAGAAAAAACAAGCTAATGTGTCTGAGTATCTCTTGTAGACACCCCTAAACACTAAAAATCTCTCTCCCTCTCTCATATTGTACATCATGTCTAGGACCTAATCGAACTGGATTTCTTTACAATAGCTCTTTCCTCTTTAGGTTCTGGCAGCTCTGCCACAGTGTGTGTGTGTGTGTGTGTGTGTGTGTGTGTGTGTGTGTGTGTGTGTGTGTATATATATATATATATATATGTAAATTTTTCATGAAGAATATATTCCAGGACAAAGTGTTGTGATTTTTATTAGGTGCTCTTGAGGCCATTATGACTTGAGTGAACACAGATCTGGACCCTGTCCTATCCTGTGCCAAACTCACAGTCTCAAACACACTCAAGTCAACTCCTGCAGTCATGGTGTCAAATCCACCTCGCTGAGGGTCTTCCTCTCCTTTTCTGTCCTTTCCAAGCATGATATCCCTCTTCAGGGAACAGCCTCTCTGAGCAACATACCCAGAGTATGTGAGAAGAGGTGTGGCCATCTTTGCCTCCAAGGAACACTCTGGCTTCACAGTCTCCAGCACAGACTAGAGCACTGTAAATGTTTTGTAGATTTTGATAGGACATTTTTCTGCCCTCCCAACTCTTCCCATGCAGGGGACCATAGGGCAGCCAAATGAATCTGGGTCTTCTTGATCATGTCTCCGTGTATGAAAGACAGATCCCAATTCCCTAAAACCTGTAAGCGCCACATAATACCTTTATTTTCTGTGTTGCTGTTTAGTGCTTTCAGGTCAGAACTGACTAATAGCTCACCCGTCAGTGGGTTTTCAGAGGTAGTAAACTGTATGGGAGGAGATTACCCATCCTTCTCCCACAGAGCTGTGGGTGAATTTAAACCGCTTACCTTTGGAGATTGCACTGCAGCTTCTTACCACTAGGTCGATTCACACTGCAGCTCCTTACCACTAACTCAACAGGGAACGCTTTATTGTATTTAAATAATTATCCAAGGGAGAACCTTGTTATATAGCTTAATTTTTTGGGGATTCTTCATTATCCAACTCTCTTCAGAATCTTACTTTTCACAGCAATTGCTCAACTCAATTTTTCTTCAGCTACATAAATTAAGAAAAAGCAAAGCCCCTCTTTCTGCTGTTCAGTGCCTATTTGGCCTCTTTGAGTTTCTACCACTCTGTTTTCCACATTTCTCTTCACCAATCTAAGATACAGTCAATATTCCAACGCGTTCAAGGGCAGGAACTCTTGGTAGCAGGTGGCTTGAATTTGAATTCTGGCTCTGCTACTTATTAGTGATGCCATTATATTTAAGTTACTCAACTTTTCTGGGACTCGGTCATTTCATTCTTAAAATGACAACAATATCATTTATTTCTTGCTGATGTGAGGATGAAATCTGATGGGAAACACTGTTAATTATAGAGTGTGTATTCAAAATACAAGTAAAAATACAAATAAAAAACCCCCAAGACTTAGTAGTCTGGTCAAATGAGCAGAGGTCCTTCTTCATTGAAAAGGTAAAAAGGACTGGGAATTTTCATTCCCCAAGTTATTTCTCACATCTGAGTTGTACATCTATGACAGTTGAGTGAGCACCTTCAGTGTCCTTGAATGCTAGTGTCTTTGCATCTGTACCGAAATCAGCTACAAAACCTCATGAAAGATCTAGTGCTTGATGAGGGAGGAGGGCTCTTTACATTCTCAGATATGTGTATAAAAACAACTATGTAATTTAGACATCAGAGAGAGAAAATTGGGCTTTTTTTGGGGGTGGTAATAAATTCACTGAAAGATATCAGACTCCTTTGAGCAGAGTACTCTTTATTTTGCTAGTGGTTTCCTGATATACTTTCTGGACAATGGTCTCTTTAAATAATTCCTGAGTCAGTGTCAAATACAGCGTACCACAGGCATGTGTATATATGGGTACAGGTAACTCACCCAGGTATGCTGCTTGGCTGGTGGACTCTGCCAGCCCTTCCCGGCGCAGGTCCTTCCCAGCATCTCCAGGGGTGGAGCAGTGGGCCGGGGAGCTCTCCAGCATGAAGTTCTTGCTTCGGGATGTGCTGATGATTCTGGGAGGCAGGAGCACATTAATGACAGTCTGTAGCAACAGCTGCACCTCAGGCTGCTCCAGCCATGGGCTATCTGTGGGGCAGAGTTTGGGAGAAGGAAGTAGAAAGAACCTCAAGTCACAAGGCAGGCTTTCCACCTTGGGCACACAGAAAAATGCAGCCTTCTTTCCAACTCCGAACTAGAACAGCCTAGAAATCCAAGTGATTCACCACCAAATACAACCTCTCCTACGGGCAGAAACAGCATTCCTGGCACCTGGGTACTTTCTCCATGGGTCATTCAGAGGTTGGTGTTCTTAGCCAAAGTGCTCGCTTACCATTTCTGTCTCCTTCCTTTTTTTCTGCTCAAATAGGCATAACATACTGTCCTGACATCTGAGATAAACTTTTCCTAAAAGAAAAATCCCCCTCAGAAGGAAGAGTAATGAGGAAATATTTGAACTTAATGACAAGTGGCAGGATTTATGTTAAATCTCATGGCAATAGATTATGAAGCTCATTCACTTGCCAATTCCCATCTAATTACAGAATCCAATGCCATTTTTAAAAAATTTAAACAGTGCTCTCTCAACTTTTGCTGTACTGAAATGATTTCAATGCATCTTCTTAGAAATGAAGTAGGGATGCTGCTGAATTGCAAAGAAAGAAAAACTATTTTCTAAAGTAACCTGGATTAAATAATTTAGATTGACTTCAGTGATGACCTTTCAAAAGGAAAAGAGAAAACAGAAATAAACAACCTGATATTTAAGAAGACATAACAACAATGAAAAAATTTCCTTTATTTAAATTAATCAGACCTTTGCTTCCTGATCCTACTGTGAGCACAAATGGGATGAGCAGATTTAAAAGCATCCCCTCCCTTCGCTCTTGATTGGTGAATGGGGAGATCACATGGCTTAAAGGGAAATCTTCTTTTAAAGCCTGTGCAGCAATAATAGAAAAAAAAAGGTTAATTGACCCCCACGACCCTTGAGTATGTTTTTACATAGCTTGATGCAGACAGTGACTCCCTGCTGGTAACTCCTGTAAACTATGAGTTCATATGTCATCGGAGCAGCATAAAAGATCCACTCAAAAATGATACTTTACCACTGGCTTGACATAATTGACATCTATCCCACCTAAAAAGACAGTAACATGTTGAATATAATATGGACGGGGGATCACAAAATGTGGCACGACCATATTCTCCATTAATTTTTGTCCATGTTTCCCTCAAGAAATAATTCAGAGACAAAAGATAAGGAAAAAAATGAGACCTTGACATTTAGGAATTCTTTAAAAGTCCTCAGACCCCTAGATAAGGCCTTCTCCAAGTGAGAAAGCAAGCAGCAATATATAAAGGAAGAAATTACCTTTGTTCTCAGGTTATTAAAACGCATCACTTTAGGGATGGAATTTGTTCCCTTCTGCTTGCTAATTACATCTTTAACAATTCCCTCGACCATCTACCCATTCTCTACCAATAACAGAATATTAAGCTCGGTTGTCTAATAATCTATGTGGATCACTTTTCCATATATATATATATATATATATATATATATATATATATATGTGTGTGTATATATATATATATCTCAGTTGTGTAATTTCCATTGGTCAGAGATCTTCCTGAGGATTTATGGTTCTCTGTCGTGGCCTAGTGGTAGGAAGCTGCACTGCAATTCCAAAGGCATGTGGTTCCAATCCACCAGCAGCTCTGAGGGAGAAGGATGGGCAATCTCCTCCCGTGTAATTTACTGCCTCTGAAAACCCGCTGGAGGGTCAGCTATGGGTTAGTTCTGCCTCAATGGTACTTAACAACAAAAATGCAGAATTAGATAACAAAGGTAAACAGGCAGGGGAATCAGCTTTCTACATTTTTTTGCCTTGAGTATAATTCTAACAAGTAAGTAGGAGAAATGAAAAACACAAATGTTCACAATATTTAACCCACAGTTATTAAAGTATATTATCCAATGTCTCATAATAATCCCTGGAAGGATGTTATATTGAAATTCTTTCTGAAAAGAATTAAAATGAGACATTGAATATTACTGCCTCGTTTCATTAGCAATTATCTGTGAACCATTACTTATCTAAGGTAAGTACACCAATTTTAAATGGCTGAAGAAGTTCCCGAGGTTGTGGCAGAACTAAATGACTCTGCTATTTTTGAGATCTCAAGAAGAATTACAGAAGCACAACTTAGGGCCAAGCTCAGGGCTGAAGCTCCAAACCAATAAGTTTGGAATTGTTCACACTTTCGTTTCACAGATTTTGCCCAGCCTTTGCAGAAGAAAAAAGAGACCACCATGATCTGGTGCCTCCACCAACAACTAAATGAGCGTGACAAACAGGTAAGGCAGTCACACCTGTATCTGCAATGCTACAAGCCGGACAACAGCTGTGCTGAAGGGCAGAGGTGGTGAGAGATAAGGGCTGAGATGAAGAAGGGGTAATCCATCAGCAACACTGGAAGGTCCTACCACTCCCATCACCTGAAATACAAACAGAGCACATGACCAGCCTTGACTATTGCAATTTCATGCACCTGCAATAAGGGAGTCTCATTTAAGAATCAGAATTATAAGAAGAAAAATGGTAAAAAATTGAAGGTTGGGCATGTTCCTTTCAATCTCTTGTCAATCTTTTCTAGTTGACTTTCTCGTCATGTAATGTCTGGAGTCAGATCGAACATTACACTAGATTTGGCCAAGGTTTTGTAGAATGCTTTTTAGAATTGACTATGTAAATAATGAGCGATGATCTGGAAAACTATGCTAGTCAGGAGCTTGGATATACTTACTTGTTGATTGGAAGGAATGCAGCCAACATTCTTTAATGGAACAAATACAACGATGATGATGGCACGGCTCTACTTGCACTAGGCATTCCAGCTACAGATTTGTTGCTCAGCTAGTTAAGCAGCAGATCCTGAATGAAATGCTTTACCATGATTTCCATACATTGTACAAAACCTTGTCAGGACCAGACTCTAGATATTACTTAAATGATAAAAATATATCCCCCCTCACTTAAATCCTAGACTGGTCAACACATGGTATCATTTTGCACTTAAATAAAAAATTCTCTTTGCATTTTAACTCTCCTGTCTATTACCCATTAGACTACCTCAACCTGTGGCCAATTGGGCAAGCCTCCACCACCCCACTCTCCAACTGGCAGCCCTCAACTCTCAGCGCAACTTAAAGAGGTGAATTGTCAAAGTAGTGCATGGGAAGCAGCACACCAAAATCCCATCTGTATAGGGAGGGGCCCCTGTATCTCCCCACGCACCACCTTGAAATGTACCTCACTATTTTCAGTGTCACCTGAGCCATCTGTTTTCATGGGTAGGTAGGGGCACAAAGTAGTTGACCTGTAAATCTTCAAACCAGAGAAGTCAATAGCAGAGTTACATTTTTTTTTTTTTTTTGCAAAATTTTATAAGATTGCCACATGGCTACTCACCAGATTGACACAGACATTGATCAGTGACCTAAGGTGAGGCAGGAAGGATATGATTGGCTGCCTCTGAAGTGTCAAACAAACCCCTTCAATCAAATTGCTGGCAGGCTCCCACTCAACCTGTCGCCTGGAATACAATATAGGAGCCATTAGCGGCCATTCACTTGCCTCCCTTCTGGAGTCTGAAACAAGTGAATGAGACAGTGACTCTGACGCCATCTAAGACAGGATGGGTGTCTGAGACAAGTACTTCACACGGGATGAAGTTTACCCATGTTGTTCCAAAAGTACAGAGCACACTGGGAGGGGGAGGTACTGAAAACGTGGCAGAGGCACTCCGGCCCCACTGGACTAATGAGACAAAATCTATTGAAGAAAAAACAGAGATGATGAATGGGTGGCATTTTGAGATCCCAGGTTTCAGCTTTTTGAGAGACTCCTAAAACTGCCTTTTAGAAAACCGACCACAGGAGGAGTTATTCACAATTATTCTCTTTGGCCCTCAGTTGCAATTCTGAAATCTACTTAGCTGGCTACAACTGATCTCATCAGTATTTATACCAGACTGAGGCTAATCAAATTTACAGTTTACCTCCTGCCAAAAATGATGAGAAGAAAATAATATTTGAGGCACCTTTAAGAGGTTCTCTTTCTTGACTCTTAAGAAATATTTTTTTTACTATTTTCTATGACAGTTTTAAGTGTTTGTATACATAACAAATTAGAGAAATAGGGGATTTTCAGTCAATCTAGTCTGTAATTATCCCACTATTGAAGTTTTCATCCCTCAAATAAATATGTTTTGATTATACCAACACAATTTCTGGATATGTTTCCTGGAAAAAGTTTCTAAGTTTATAGTTACTCCCAAAATGTAATGCAAATATTTTTTATTACATCATATGCTGGCATAAGTATTTAGATACATTACAAATCAGGGAAATAAGGGATTTTTAATAATAAGAATCAATCCAATCTGTGATTATCCTGGCATTGAAGGTTTCACCCTTGAAATAAGTAAGTGTTGATGATACCAGCACTATTCCTGTATATTGTTTTTTGAAAGCAGTTCCTAAGTTTATATATAGTGTCTACAAAAATGAAAAATATATGCAGTGGCAAAATTATATATATTTATCAATGAGGAAATATTGACATCCCTGATGTCCAGGGAGGCCAATTAATTCACAGCCAGAATCAGTCAACATTTCTCTTGGTGAGTTGAGATCACCTGAAGGTAAAAATCCAAACCGTGTGGCTCCTTGGAGGCAAGGATTCTGAGGCTCCATCTAACATACTTTGGACATGTTGTAAGGAGAGACTGGTCCTTGGAGAAGGACATCATGCTTGGTAGGGTGGAGGGACGGCGCAGGAGAGGAAGGCCCTCTATGAGGTGGATTGATTCAGTGACTGGGGTAATCAGGATGGGTGTGTCAGAGACAGTGTGACTGGCACAGGACAGAGCAGAGTTTAGGGCAGTTGTACATAGGGTCGCTAAGTGACTCAATTGGCACATAACAACAACAGCAACAACCTCAAATTCACAGTAGGCATCTCAAGATAATGATCTGTGACTGATGAAGTTTATACTTTTCATCAAGAAGACTATTTTAAGGGTTCTTTATAATGTATTTGGTGTTCTTTATCATGTAATTATATGACATATGAGTCACTCTAGGGGGAGGTTTACCAAGTTATTTAGAGAGAAGAACTGATTTTAACACCCACTTGTGAACCAATTCATTCCTGTAAGTCTTTTGGGCATTTGCCAATGACATAAATAAGCCATTGGGATCATTAGACAAAATATCATTTTTTAAAATAAAGGCTTATTACATAAGTAACCATGGAGTAATATAGAACATTAATAGCTATCATATAAAAGATATAAGAACAAACTATCACATATAAGAATGATCTTCCCCCCTTACTTTTTGTGTGTTCAGTGACTCTAGATATTTCCAAAGTGAACAAATTAAAAGCTGGCAAAGTTGGTATGGATTGAGCACAAAGTGCTATAAAGTGTTGGGAAAGAATTATGGAATGCTGATTTTATATTTAATTTAGAAGAACAGAAAATACTCTCACTAACGAAGACTTGAAATTCCTGAATTAGTGGAATTACCAGCATTTATCAACTAATCTGCTTAATATGACTATAGGTTTCTAAATGGTCAGATCTCCAGGTAGACTGGCTCAGAGACAACCTGCCCAATCAAGACTACCAACACATATTTTCAGCCACTGAAAAGAAATCAAGTGGTCATGTTGTTCATCTACCATTGAATTAAGATGAAAATTGGGTTTTTGTTATCAACCCTGAAAGTGGTTTTTGCCTTAGCTTAACTTATTATAAAAGTTGGCATTTCTCTAAACTGCCCACTAAAATAATTATATTAAATCTGAATTTTCTAAACACCAATTGCATTTTCCTTTTTCCTTAATTGGTTTTCTATACAAGGCAAATCCTGCCTTTCCACAAAAAAATAACTGAAGGGGACTAAGTGAATTTCTTCTATGCTCACATGAGGAACACGACAGCTAAGAATAGATTTGTTAGAGATAAAACCATGTATTTTTAAGTGCTATTTCCTAAAAATGCAGACCCTGAAATTTTATGCATCCACAAACCTTATTAGCTATGTCTATATAACAATGCAAACCTTAAAGTCATTAATTCAATTCTAGGTTAATCCAACATTAAAAAAAAAAAAAGAAAAGAAAACCTTAATTCCAAGGATTTGAAATATCAATAACAAACCAGGAGGCCTCCTCACCTCAAGGTGGGCATTTTATGAATTTTGTTGAACATTCTATCCAATCGCTTTAAAATGAGGATAAGGGCCGGTCTCACTGCCTCGGCTGTCCAGTCAGTAATGGGTAACATTTCCATGATGTAGCGACGGAGCCCACGGCTCTCCATTGTCTGGGTGTCATATGGAGCCAGCTTAAGAAGGGAGTGCGCAATCTCTGCCAACCTAAAACAATTGTCGAATTTGTTGTGAGAAGATGTTTATAATGTTACCATGTGAGTTTTCCCCATGCAGCGTCATGCTGATGACCTCTTTTTTCAAGTCATCAACTCTCTGAACTAAGTACATTGTTAACACCATTCATCCCTCAACTCCTCTCTTAACACTAATAACCTGATATCTTTACATCCATATTAACAGATTCAGAGTATGTTCCATAGCATGAATATGAGAAAGGCTTTGATGGGGAAACTAAAATTCAGAGGGATTAAGCTATATAAAGTAGCTTGGGATTCTGGAGACTTGCTTATTTATCATTGTTCTAATTAGAACAGCACTTGTCTGTCAGTTTGCTGTACGGAGGTAACTTGAAGTTTTCTCCTTAGGGGATGAAATTCTCAGTGGAAATTTGATACTTCTCAGTTCTTTTTCAAGAACTGTGTACATGGGGAGTGTGAAGATATGGGAAGTACAGGAGTTTTAAGGGCATTGCTGGGTACACACCCTACTAGTTAAGGAAAATGAAATTAGTCTAGAGAAGAACAAACTAAGTCTTTTTGGAGGATGAATTTTTAGGGAAAAATATAATCAGGCAATTGACATAAAATGTCACATTTCAACTTTAGTATTGAATGGATAGAACCAGACATATATTTTAGCTCTATGAATATGCTAAGATTTCTAGGTGATTATCATTACAGAAGCAGACTGCCATGTCTTTCTTCTGTGCAGCAGCAAGTAGGTTTGAACCCCTGATCTTTTATTATCAGCCACGTGCTTTTAAACTGTACCACCATAACACATTTCTAACTTTTTAATCATAAGATTTTCCTTTGAAGGACCTTCTATGTTCTTTATAAATGTTTACAAATCCAAATAGAAGCTTTTCTGAGATTGTGTTCTTTCTAAGGAACTGAGAACACAGCCTTTATTGTCTGAGAAACAAATGGGTGGCAACAGATCTGGCTCTATCCTGTGCCATCCTCATGATCTCTGTCCTGCTCAAGTCTTTCATAGTCGTCACTGTGTCAATTCATGTTGTTCAGAGTCTTCCTCTCTTTCACTGGCCCTCTACTTTTCTCAGTCTGATGTCTCTCTCCAAGGATTGGTTCCTTCTGAAACTATGCCCAAAATAAGTGAGATAAAGCTTCAATATCCTTGCCTCTAGGGAGCACTCTGATTGCACTTCCTTCAAGAGACATTAATTTGTTCTGGCATTCCATGGTATATTCAATACTCTTCTCCAACACCATCATTCAAAGCATCAATATGTAGCATAGGTGCAGACAAAATCTATAAGTAGAAAATTGGGGTTCATTTTTCATATCTAACAATGGAGGTGTTCCTTTGCTCTGTTTGAACAATTTCTTGGTCTAGGTATAGATTTCACATGAGCACAATTAAGTGTTCTGGGATTCTAATTCTCCTCAATATTAGCCATTATTTGTTGTGATCCAAATAGTCAAATGCCTTTGTATAGTCAATAAAACACAAAAAGATATCCTTGTGGTATTCTCTGCTTTCAGCCAAGTGTCATCTGACATCAGCAATGATATCCTTGATACTACTGCCTCTTCTCAGAGCGAGGGAATGCTGCATAATTTAAAATAAAGAAAAGTATATGTGAGGGCTTCTCCTTCTCCATATATCTATTCAATCTATGTGCTGAGTTAAACACTTGAGAAGCTGAACTTTATGAAAAAGAATGTGAAATAAAGATTGGAGGAATCTACATTAACAACGTGTATTATATAGATGTTACAACCTTTCTTGCTGAAAGAGAGAAAGACTTAAAGTGCTTACTGCAGAATATAAAAACTTCAGTCTTCAGAATGGATTGCATCTCAACCTCAAGGAAACAAAAATCCTTGCCACTAGGATGATAAAAATCATGATAGATGAAAAACGGATTTTTAAAAAATCAATTATTTTGTCTTACTTAGATCTATATTCAACACCCTTGGCACCAGCAGTCAAGAAATCAAAGATGTATTGTTTAAGGATTCAAATATGTGCTACATTTGGAAAAATTTACTGTCAAGGACCTCTCCAACGTTCTAAAGAGCAATGATGTCAGTTCAAAAAGTATTCCCAATCCAAGCCATGGTTGTTTCTATTATTTGCTATGCACTTGAAACTTGGGCAGTGAACAAGTGATGACAGAAAATAATTGATTCCTTTGAGTGGTGCTGCTGGAGAAGAGTATTGGACTTCCTATGGACGGTCAAAAGAACAAAAAATATGTCTTGGAGGAAGTGCAACCAGAGAGTTTCTTAGAAGATGATGAAACTTTATCTCACGTATTTTGAATATGTTGTCAGGGGGTGCCAGTCCCTGGAGAGAGACATCAAGCTTAGAAATGTGGAGAGTCAGAGAAAGAGAGAAAGATCTCAATATGGATTGACACAGTAACTGTAACAACCGGCTCAAGCGTTATCAGAGATGACTAGATGGCACAGGAAAGGATAGGGTTCAGATCCATTGTATCAAAGGGTCACTATTAGTTTTACTTGACTTGATGGCACCTAACAACAATAATAATAGAGGGGAACAATGGCTTCATGAGAAAAATTATAATCTAGACAGTACAGTATTTGGGAGGGAGCTGTTTTCTTAAGTATTCAGGTGCTGGCATTTCACTTTCTTTTTCTTGATAGGTGTAGTAGAACCAATCAAAACTCAGAGAGACCCTATGAACATACAGATCAAATTCTCCCCTGATGTGCCCCCTCCTCACCACCTCCATCATGCTCAAGTCCAATTGTTACTGTCCTTCTGTCAATCAATCTCTACACTCTGTGCATTCCTGTTTTAATGTTTCCTCCCTGTTGACTCTAACATCCTTTTCTTGTTGACGGACCTGATGTGCTCTTTTGCAGAGGATACTGCAAGATCTGAATTCTAAGGTACAGGAGAGAAATCAGTCTAAGTACCCTAGGGTTTGCATCCCTGGGATTTTCTCACTCCTGGTTACATGGCCCCAGCCATCTCAACACTCAGGATTACCTCATGTGGGACTTGACATCCAGCAATTCCAGGGCAGTGACCCGCGGCTCCCCAGCCAGGTTTTGCAGGATCTTTAGCCTTGGCCCGCAGTGCTTATAGAATTCAGTGCAAATATTCAGCAGGGATTCTCGGGGCCTTCTGAACTCTTCCCGAGCAATGCGTTCATCCAGTTCCTCTCTGGGAAGACCTTGACCTTCCTCCAGTAAATGAAGGTTTTCCCTGGGAAATTGTGAAAGGTTAGCTAGTGATCTGAGAAGACATCTGTGAGAGAAGGGTGTCACACTGAAGAAGAGTATGAGTCTGAGTTAATGAATTGGCAGGGAAAGGCCTAGAACCTCAGCCTACAAGAGCTTGTCATACCAGACTGTGACATCTTTATACTGGTCACTCTCTGAGGTTTATCCGGCATGGGGATCCTGTGCATCAGTGAAAGAGCTATGCAGCAGCTCAAAAGAGAGTGATTCTGGTTATCTGGGACTAGGGGTATTGTATAGGGTATTATTTCTTAGAAAAGGCAACCACTGCAGGATGTCAGAATTGGTATGAAATAAATCAAGTTTTTCTGTACCTGATAAAGTGTAGTTTGGCCCCTTGTTCCTGGTACCTGGGAGTCAGAGAAACAGTCTGTATCACTGTCAGATCAAAACCAGACTTCCCTGGATGGGACACCTTCACAGCTGCTTTCTCACTCTTGAATCAGCTCCACATTTTGACACATTCACACACATACACATATTCATCTTAAAAATATACAATCCTTCATCTGGCTACTGGCAAAAATGGGTTTTCTGCCATACTATTTGCATAAAGATACACACGCAAAAATAAATTCATGCTCATGGAATATGTCCTAGAAAAAGTGCAGCTAGAGCGCTCTTTGGAAGCAAAGATGGTAAGGTTTTGCCCCACATACTTCGGGCATGTTGCTAGAAGGGATTATTCCTGGGAAAGGAACATGATGCTCAGAAAGGTGGAGGGTCAGCAAAGGAGAGGAAGACCCTCAACCAGGTGCACTGACACAGTGACTGCTGCAACGGGCTCTACTGTGCCACGAAGTGTAAAGATGGCACAGGATAGGATATAGTTCAGATATGCTGTTTACAGGACCACTACGGGTCACACTCGACTCGATGGCACCTAACAACAGCAAAACCAGCATGGAATATGGCCAGAAAGAGGGACATTTTACAAGTGCGAAAGTAAAGTGAATCTAAGTTAGAGTTTCAATACCAGGTGCTCTAATTTAGCCTGTAGAGGCAAACGTATGCTACTTTAAATTTTCCCAGACTGAAAAAGAAACCTTGTCGCTTTATGATTGGTTGTTGAGAGGACTTTAGACATCTCCTCCCTGCAGCATCATTTGTAGGTGAAGCTCAGTGGGTGGAGCAGCCTACAACTCACTGAAATTCTAGAAACATTTATTCTTCCTGTAGGTAACAGCTATACATTTACCAACACGTCAGGTAATTTTTAGCTGAATTTGGTTGCATTTTTTTATACAAGTATGTATGACAAGCAGAGAATTAACATCAGATGTTGTTGTTGTTATGTGCCGTCGAGTCATTTGCGACTCATAGCGAACATCAGATAGATAATAATAAAGAGTTAAACACTTGGTTTGTTGAGAGTAGAAAATGATTTAATTTTTTTTAATGGCTCTCCTTCCTAATTATTGTGTCATGTGGAAAAAGAGAAGATTGTTTTATGTTGCTTTTAAGTTGGTCCTAGTTACGCCTCCTTTGGAAGAAGCAGCTAATTAATCTTTTATGTGGTAGGGTATTATCATTGTTAGTATCAGTGAATGAATTAGGTAAAGTGTTAGCTAGTAGAGTTACTGTCTGAGTGACACCAAACCAAGTAAATAAGATTAAGTCAACCACCTGGAATGCTGATTTGAAGTTAAAAATCAAATTTTGGATAAAATGTCCACAGTAAATCTGTCCAGATTAAAGAGACTGCTTAACTGGGAGAGGGAGGAAGGGACAAAATCAACTGCTGATTATTACTTCATAGTTCAAAGGTCGCCCAGGAGACCGAAGACATCTAGCATGCTCCAGCAAATAAACCAACACAAATGTGAATTTCTGAAGTGTGGCTTGGATTTAGTTCTCGGTGACAAATTCAAAAGGAACTTTGGTGTTTTCTGGGAAACAGCCCCTTTCTTTTTCTTGGGAGGTTTACAAACTCGGTACTAACTAGATTTAAGATCTGTCTCATTCACAGCAGCTGAATTCCAGATTGTTATGACTGAGAGGCAGTAGAAGAACAAGTCAAGGTGCATTACCTGGTGTTCACGCCCGATGACATGGTGTGGTTGGCTGTGGTAGTTCCTTTATGCCCTTGGTCACATCTGCTCATCTGAGGGGCTGTCATGGGCCTATAACAGTGACAATCACGCGATGAGAACAACAGCAGCAGAAACATTCATGAAATCCTCAATTTATTAAAGCTCACATATATAAGTTTCACATAAGTTTCAGGATTTTTTTCCCCTGGCTTTATTTTGAGAATACTTTATGGGGAAGATTGATTTCAATTCTTCCACATCCTGGTTTTGAGTAATAAATTGTTGTTGTTGTTACTGTTATGTGCCATTGGGTCACTTGTGACTCATAGAGACCCTATTGTACAACAGCTCTGAATCTTGCTCTATCCTGAGCCAATTTCATTGTCTCTGACACACCTACCCCAATAACCCCAGTCACTGAGTCAATCCACCTCATAGAGGGTCTTCCTCTCCTGTGCTGTCACTCCACCCTCTCAAGCATCATGTCCCTCTCTATGATGTTCCTCCTGGTAACATGCCCAAAGTATGTCAGACAGAGCTTCAGAATCCTTGCCTTCAAGCAGCAGCCTAGTGTCACCCTCTCCGAGACACACTCATTCATTCTCTTGGCAGTCCATGGTTTGTTCAATACTCTCCCCCAGCACCGCAAGTCAAAGGCATCAATTCTTATTCTATCATCCATTATGATTCTCTAAAACAGATCTTTTTGAAATCTGACTTTTAAATTTGCTCTGATCAAATGAGAGTTCTGAGCTCTCTCTTCAGGAACATTCTAAGAAATGATGAGCACAAGAACATGGAAACAGCCTAAATGTTCAACCACAATCAAATGAATTGAGAAATTATGGTACATTCACAAGAGGGAATACTATGCAGCATGTAGGAGTAATGATTTTTACAATTACTACCTTACTTGGGAGGCACTGGAGAGCATTATGCAAAGTGAACTCAGTCTCATAAGGACAAATACTGTATAAGACCATTTTTGTAGAAATAGATGAGTAGTAAAATGTGTATGAGGATCTAAATGAGGGAGGGTGGGAGCAGAAGTGTGAGAACGAGCAGGGGAGTTGTAATCATAAAGTCACATAATTTGATGGGTGGAGGGAGGGATGGGTAAAGGAAATGAGAAAAATCTAATATGAAAAACAATGTATATGAACTTTGTAAGTAAACCAGTATAAAATTAAAAAAGAAGAAACTCCATGAAAAAACCCAAAATAATTAAAATAAAAATATTTCTAATTCCTGGAGAAGAACCACTTGGCCAACTGACTGGAAGAGATCTATATTTGTTCCCATTCCAAAGAAAGGTGACCCAACTGAGTGTGGAAACTACAGAACAGTGTCATTGATTTCACATGCAAGCAAGGTTCTACTGAAGATTATCCAAAAACGATTAGAACAGCACATCAGCAGAGAACTGCCAGAAGTCCAGGCTGGGTTTAGAAGAGGTCGTGGTACTAGGGATATTGTTGCTGATGTTAGATGGATCTTGGCTGAAAGCAGAGAATACCAGAAGAATGTCTATCTGTGTTTCATTGACTATGCAAAGGCATTTGACTGTGTGGATCATAACAAACTGTAGCTGACTCTGAGAAGAATGGGAATCCCAGAACATTTAATTGTACTAATGTGAAACCTATACTTGGACCAAGAGGCAGTAGTCAGAACAGAGCAGGGTAACACTGCATGGTTAAAATTGGAAAGGGTGTACGCCAGGGATGCATCCTGTCTCCATACCTTTTCAACATGTATGCAGAGCAGATTATCTGAGAGGCTGGGCTCTATGAGGAGAATTGTGGCATCAGGATTGGTGGAAGGTCTATTAACAATCTGCGTTATGCAGATGACACAACCTTGCTTGCTGAAACTGAGGAGGACCTCATGCACTTGCTGCAAAGGGTCAAGGACTGTAGCCTTCAGTATGGATTGAGGCTCAATGTCAAGAAGACAAAGATTCTCACCACTGGACCAATTGGCAGTGTCAGGATGGATGGCGAAGAGATTGAGATTGTTCACAGCTTCAGTTTGCTCGGCTCCACAGTCAACACTCTTGGCACCAGCAGTCAGGAAATCAAAAAGCGTATCGCGATGGGAAAGTCTGCTGTTAGGGACCTCTCTAAAGTACTCAGGAGCAACAGTGTCTCTCTGGAGACTAAGGTGTGCCTGATACAGGCCATGGTATTTGCAATCGCTTGTTATGCATCAGAGAGTTGGACAATGACTAGGGAGGACAGAAGGAGAGTGGATGCTTTTGAGCTGTGGTGCTGGAGAAGGGTACTGAATGTACCATGGACTGCCAGGAAAACAAACAGATTCATCTTGGAGAGGATTAAACCAAGCTACTCCTTGGAGGCAAGGATTCTGGGGCTTCGTCTGACATACTTTGGACATGTTGCCAGGAGGGACGGGTCCTTAGAGAGGGACATCATGCTTGGGAGGGTGGAGGGACGGCGCAGGAGGGGAAGACCCTCTATGAGGTGGATTGATTCGGTGACTGGGGTAATCAGGATGGGTGTGTCAGAGGCAGTGCGGTTGGCGCAGAATAGAGCAGGGTTTAGGGCTGTTGTGCATAGGGTCGCTATGAGTTGCAAACGACTCGACGGCACATAACAACAACAAAACAACAATTTAAAATTATATTAAAGAAAGGAGATGATGAGGATGGCGCAATAGGACAGGGTGCAGATTTGTTGTTCATAGGATTGCTCAGAATCATATTGGACTGACAGCAACTAACAACAAAAACTTCAGGAACAGGAAATTAACTGCTCCAGTCCGTAATTCAAAGGGAAGGGGGAGCGTACAAGCTCTATGATAGCCAGCTAGTTTAGATTTAAGAATTCTCCTAGTCAAAATGATATCTACAGTTTACCCAGGAAAATAGGCAGATTCGTATCTGGGGTAGGTGTGTAGCAAACCCTGGTGGTGCAGTCCTTCGCATGCTTTGCTGCTTACCCAAAGGCTGGCAGTTTGAACCGGCCAGCTGTTCCATGGGAGAAATATGAGGCTATCTACTTCTGCAAAGATTTCCCACATTAGAAGTTCTGCAGGGCAGTCCAACCTGTGCTGTTTTGTTGCTGGAAGCCGAGTCATCAACTTGACAGTGGTGGGTTTGTGTTGGGAAACTCAGTAATTTATATTCTTAATAAGAGACTTATATCAACTTACTGAACAAATATGCAAGATTTGCTTTATATAGTAGGTAAATTTCCCCTCTGTAGGAGAAGCATGGGTAATCTCCTCCTGTGCGATTAATTGCCTCTAAAAAGCTAGCTCTGGTTCTAACTGGAGGGTACCCAACAATAACAACAGTAGCTTCTAAGACAGGAAAGGGATACTGTCATTTTTCAAAGTAATTGCTATTATGTAATCTTTAAGGCTTAATTCTATGTTGCTCACTTGGTATATACTGAATGTAGTTAGAAAACAACTTTTTTGGGGGGAAACTAAGAAAAGGGGATAAACAATGAATATGGTTTTAGAACATATGAAGGAAAGAACTGTTTAGAAGAACTATATGATTAGGTATTATACGAAAGACAACAGCCCAGAGTAAGAGGAACAGTGGAAAGAGGACTGGGGCGTGGGTAGGTAATTGTGCAACAATGAATGGATTTTTTTTTTTTTAAAGTGACCCGGGGTGGGGGAACATGATGTCGAGGGAGTAAAATGTGTAACAATGAATGAAAATCTAACTTTTCTGTAAACTTTTGTTAAAATCACAATTAAAATGACATTTTTTATTAAAAAAGAAAGTAAGTTTGTACCAATCACAGCTGACCCTCCCTTCTTGTGCCTCATAGTAGAAGCATGGTCACTCAGTGACTACATTACATTACAAGGCAAAAGGGAGGGTGCCCCTGTGGATAGTCGTCTAATCAAAGACCACCTTTAAGGGAAGAGGATTTCCTCTGGCTGGGAGGAGAGAAGTTAAAAAAATGAGAAGGGTGTGAGGTGCTGTTGCTGGCCAGAAGGCGGAAAGGGCCATGTGAGAAGAAAGGCAGGTGGTTTTCCAAAGTAGACAGAGGCTACCAGCTGACAGCCACCAAGGAAATGAGAACCTCAGATCTACACTGCAAGGAACTGGTCTCTGCTAGAAATCTAAGACTGGAAGCAGCCTATTCCCTAGATCCTTCAGAAGAGCCCTGCCTGAACAACATCTTGGCTTCCTCCTTAAATGAGACCCAGAGCCCAACCTTGCCTGGACTTCTGGCCTACTGAACAAGAGATAATTAGTGATCTTTGTCTTACTGTTATTAGGTACTGTTATACTTTCTGAAATCATATTTAAGGAAAAAAACCCCCCAACTCTTCATACCCAGTGAAGTAATAAAAATGAGTGCTCAGTGGAAATGACAAGAATTTCATGTTTCATCAAATAATAAAAACCAAACCATGGGGTAGACACAACTCAGAGAGACATCATAAGATGGAAGAGAACTGCCCCACCAGGTTTTCACGGCTGTGATCTTTACAGAAGCCGGTTGCCTCATCCTTCTCCCACCGAGCACCTGGTGGGCGTGAACCAGCAACCTTTGGAGCATCTGCTGTGCTGCCGGAGCTTCTACACTATAGAACAGCTACTAAAAGTGAGAATCACATTTTCATATTAACTAAATTAGCTCTTTTTAAAAAACAAACATGTTTACTAGTGGCTGAAGACCTCCAGAGAAGCTCAGCAAGAAGTCTGAAATGTGTGTTTAGCAGTCACAGTAGAAGAAATTATTGTTATTACTAATCTTCAGAATGCTGAGCCCCAGTTATCAAAAATGTATAAAATACCTGTGGTTTTGAACCATAAAGGGCTGTACTTGGATAATTCTCTGTAAACATAGACTGGGTTTTAGAGCTATTTAGACATGACATTTTTCTTTCGCCTTTTTCAGCTTAGCTTTTTGCGTGCTGGGTTGCTAACATAATGCTTGGTAGAGTGAATCCACCAGTGACTCCACAGGAGAAAAGATCAATAACGCTGGAAATCTGAAGGAGGGCTGCTCCGAGTTAGACTTGGCTGGATGGCAGTGGGTGAGTGCTTCGGCTGGTTTGCGGCCGAGGCTGTGCCTGCCCCGGGATTACCTGGTGAGGACCTCCACACTGTAGAGAAGAGCTTGTAGGGATGTGGCAAGAGCGGCCATGGCAGCGATCTCCTCTCGGGCTGCAGGCACTGTCTCCACCTGGCACGTCTGCCTCTTCAGTTTTTGTAGGTAACACGGGACTAAGGCTTCTAAGACCATCAGCATCTGAAGACTTCAAGCAGTAGAAAGAAAACCACTATTAGAGTTTGCTTTTGTCTTTTTCATATCTAAGTGCTTGGAAAAATGAAAACCCCCCTAGGAAGATGATGTGTTCAGAGTACCCTTTCCATCCTACCTGAGGCAACAGTAATTACAGGGCTGGAAATATTGATCAACAACAAAATAGTCATTTCATTAGCTGAGCACATAGAAAGGATCCTGCCTTTAGAAAGCAGGTGATCTAGTCAAGGGCTTGATCCATACATATGAACATTTGAAAGAATAACAGAATGATTACGAGCAAAGTCACCTCTGCCCATTAACAGGCACAAGCCTCAGAATCATCAGTTTTTAATGATAAATCCATTCAGAAGTTTGTTGAGCATGATTTTCCAGCTGAAAAAAAAATTCTGAAACAAGGCAAAACTCATCCCTGGGAGGCCAACTAGCTATTTAAAATGTAAATGATTTTATGTTAAGAGTCTGTAAGAATAGCCATTGTAATGCAGGTCTGAAGATGCATGCTTCCTGGAGAGGGTGAACGCAACTCACCAGACACACTCTATTTAGTACTAAGGGCTTATAAACACCAGCTGAAAGATCAGATAGGAGTTAAACGGTTTTATGCAAAGATGCATATTTTGCCCACCCAAACTGTACATTTAGGTAACATCAACATTAATCTCTTGGTGAGTGGTCTTTCCCAAGTGAGTTTTGATTTATGGAACACAAAAACAGATCCTGATTGGCTATCTTGGAAAACCTAAAAAGATTTCAGGCTTTCACAGATACCAGCGAATTTCTCTGGAGTCATTATAAATATGGACTACTGACTTCCAGTAAGATCATTTGCCCAGGATAAGTGCTGTACAGGTAGGAAGAGCTAACCCTCAGAACTGGGTGGAGGTGGGGACAGAGTATGCTATACTTTGTGTCATGTTACCTCTCCATTAAAAAATGAAGAAGTTAGTCATGCTTTATGTAATTAATAGAGTAGCTAGTGGGGACTGAGTCCCTTCCTAGAAAAGCTAGAATATATATTATATATTCCAATTATATATTATATTGTTGCTTGTTTTTGTACCACATGGTTTGAACTGATCCATAGCTGACCCTCCAGCAGTTAGTTGCATGGGAGGAGACAGCCCATCTTTCTCCCACAGAGCAGCTGATGGCCCCGAATCACATGCCTTTGGGATTTCAGTGCAGCTTCTTGACACTAGGCCACCAGAGCTCTCTATTCTCTATCCTATATTCCATATTCTAATTTTATTTATTTATATAAATTGTACTTGGAAACTTTGGCATCTGATACTTCCAATTTTTATATAAGATATAAAATTATATAAATTATATGTATATTTTATAAAACTTATAAAATATACATATTTTATATATAAAATTGGGAGTATCAGATAGATGCCAAGGTTACCAAGTACAACTTAGAGATATCAAGATATTGGAGAAAAGGAAGTATATTGAGTTGAACCAGGTACCATGGACCATAATTCTCTTGAAGACATTAACTAACTGGAGAATAGTGCGGGATCAAGAGGCGAAGGACAAGGCAAATTAAATTATCAGTCAAGTGCATAGCCAAGCAGAATTTTCAGCAGTCTTAAGGAGCTGTATCAATATATATTGGAGTTGAAAGCCCTCTGAGAAGCAACTATATTCTAGACTTGGATCCTTGGCGCGTGAATGAAATAGAACAGTTCTTATAAAGATTGAAAGTCGCCTTTAAATCAAACACATTCAAGACTGAATCAAAATGATCTGCCTTCACCCTGTCTGCCCGACTATAATAATAAATCCTTTTAAGAACAAGATAACATCAGCCAGATCCTCACATTATCTTAATTTTCTTTAATATAATGTTCTATATTAAACAATTAGCAATCATGTGAGGAACACATGATCAAAACGCAATGAGAAGAACAGAGAAACAGAACCACCGGTGTTCTGGCCTTGAATTTACCAGATACAAACTTTAAAATGTTCTGATGAAGATGAAAACAATAATTGACAAAACAGACATCTATAAATGAGTCAAATGGGAAATTTAGAATAAAAAAAGCAAAATATCTAAAATTAAGGATTCAAGAGGGAAATTCAAAAAGAAGAAGAAGAGATGCCTGTGAACTGGAACAAAATATCTAGATAGAAGTTGTTATGTGCCATCCATTTGCCTGCGATGCATAGCAACCCTATTTATAGCAGCTCTGAAGCCTGCCCTGTCCTGAGCCAGTCTCACTGACTGACACACCAACCCCCCATTGTCCTAGTTACTAGTGTTGCTCTAGTATCAATCCATCTCACCCAGAGTCTTCCTCTTCTGCACTGTCCCTCCACCCTTCCAAGCATGATGTCCTTCTCCAAGGATAGATAGAAGTAGAGGGAGGGAAATGATGGAGAATAAAAAGAGAACATAACACACAGAAGGTCAGTGAAAACTAGAAAGAGAGGAAAAACAAAGAAGGACAAAAACAATATTTGAAGAGAATTTTCTAGAATTCTTAGAAGCTGCCAAGATGTATATTGAAGAAGCATTCTGCATCCCAGAAAGTCTAAAAGCAAAGAATATCAAACTAGAGAGGCAAAGTAGAGTAAAAATGCTGAAAATCCAAGACAAAGAGAAAAATCTTAAAAACATGCTAGAAGACAGATTGAACTCAAATGAGCAGAAGGACATGAAGTTAATTTCTGTAAGAGTGGCAGTCAATAGGTAATGTTTCCTAAGTGACCATTTTTTTTTCAAAGCAAATACTTTAAAAGATAAAATATCCTTAAAAAACAAAATTGTCTAAGCAAATAATGTTAAGATTGTAAGATATTATAAGCTTATCTTCACAGAAGAAAAGTAAAAAACACCTAATTAAAATACTTATTTTTAAATGCAAGAAAAAAATATCTCATATAAAAGTATAGAATTATGACAAAGAATAAGGAACAACGAAAAGGCTAAATATAAAACTAAATGTAAGTAAATCAATATAAAAATAAAATTACATAAACAATAACTTAAAATGGGTTTGTCATACAATATTCATTAGCAAATGCAGTTTAAAAAGGGCTAAGAGGAGTTGAAAAATAAAAGTACTTAAATTTTTTAAAACTTAAAATAAAATTTTTATTTTATACTGGTTTAATTACAAAGTGTGTCAGGAATTTTTTGCAAAGTTCTGAGGGCAAAATTATATTAGATTCCTTTGTGGCTAGAATATAAGTTATATTTTCCAGAACTCCTCTTATGATATTTCCTAAATTTGGTTTTGAAAAATTTACTTTTCTGAATGTTTAAGCCATAACCTTTGTAGTTTCTCAACGTTCTTTCCTTTGTCACATCTGTTCATCACAGCCATGCAGTAAGAGGCTGCTGTTACCTTCTGAATGACTCGGGAGCATAGGCCACCACAGTGACACAGAGCTTAATGGCTTCGCTGATAGAGAATGTCAGGTCTTCGTTCCCGTAGCAGAAATCTGAAGGGACAAAAGGTCAGGCAAAAAAGTCAAACTGGGTAAAGAACATACTACCACCTCTAACATTTTCTTTTCCATAAAATTTTATTCCTAAACTATAAACACTATGTATTCCATCAACTAATGGGGCTGGAAATTAAATTTACTACTTTTGAATAAATTTATGGTTGGATGAGACTTAGAAATGGGCCTAATGACAAGAAGAGAGATGCA
Organism: Elephantulus edwardii; assembly: GCF_000299155.1. NCBI lineage: Eukaryota > Metazoa > Chordata > Mammalia > Macroscelidea > Macroscelididae > Elephantulus > Elephantulus edwardii. The sequence goes on from NW_006399856.1 coordinate 11,282,732, forward strand.
AATCAAAACCACAATGAGGTACCATCTCACTCCATTAACAGTGGCAAAGTTTAACAGGGTCGAAAGTTATAAATGTTGGGGAGGATGTAGCAAGAAAGGAACTCTTATACATATTGGTGGGATTGTAAAATGGTACAACCATTCTGGAAGGCAGTTTGGCACTTCCTCAAAAAGCTGAACATAGAAATTCCATATGACCCAGCTATTCCACTACTTGGAATATACTCTGAGAATATGTGAACTGAGGCACAAACTGAGATTTGTACACCAATGTTCATAGTAGCATTATTCACCATCTCAAGAACATGGACACAGTCCATATGTCCAACTACAAATGAATGGATTGAGAAATTATGGTACATTCGCACAATGGAATACAAAGCAGCATGTAGAAGCAATAACTTTGTAAATTATTACCTAACTTGGGAGGGACTGGAGATCCTTATGCTGAGTGAATTGAGTCCCACAAGGATAAATATTGTATAAGACCGTTATTGTAGAATGATTATAAGGATCCAGGAGGAATGGGAGAGGCTAGAAGCAGAGGGATATGAATGTACAGGGGGAGAGGAGCTTAATCATTGGATTGTACAATTTGTTGGGTGGGGGTAAGGGAAATTGAAAGAATTTGTTCAAATTTGTATTAACATTTTGTAAATAAACTAGTTTAAAAAAAAGGAAGAAACCAGAGCCACAACTAAAAAAAAAAAAAGGAATATATGATTAGGTATTATTTGCATGACAACCATCCAGAATAAGAGAGCTGCATAGCAAAGTAGATGGTGGGGGGATGGGGGGTGTGCAACAATGAAAGAAGTTTTTTTCAAAAAGAAAAGTGAACTGGGGAGGGTGGGTAGGGAGGAAAATGTGTAACAACGAGTGAATGAGAATACAAGTTCTCTATAAGCTTTTGTTAAAATTTCAAAATTAAAAAAATTAAAAAAAAATAAAAGAATATAGAATACAGACCATGGAAGGACAACAGAGGCTGTGGGAATCTCGGGCTCCCTGCAGGTGTCAGTGAAGAAGTGGAAGATGAGTTTCATAATGCTTCTGCTTGGAGAGACACTCAGTCCTGGGATATGGACATCAGAGCTCTAGACATATTAGGAAGTGTTGTTTATAGACAGACTTAAGAAGAAAGAAAACCAGCTGGAGATGATCAGCAGACTCAAGCATCAGTGAGTTGAATCATAAGTGCCATCTTTTAAAATGTAAGAATTGAGAATATATTTAGCTGTTGTAATAACATATTTAGCTTAATTTTTTTTTTGAAGTCTGCATGGGTAGAAAAAGAACCAATCAGTGTTTACATAAGACACCGAAACTGGATAATTTCCATTGCTTCTGAGTTGGTGGAATTTAGGCAAATATGGAAGGGAAAGTAAGTAATGTGGACAGATTGTAAATCTAAAAATAATGTGAGATCAGATTAGGTAATGGGAACAGGAGTGTTAGGGTTTTTTTTTATGGCATCCCAAATGAAATTGAGTCTCCCAGTTAAAGCAGATTTTGAACTCTCTTAGGTTCCTGTAGCTCAACTTTCAACCAAATGATAGCCAGATCCATCAGGGGAACAGTAACACCAAGAAAATGATGACTCCTCAGAACAATCAGCTGTTCAGAAGGCAGGAAGGTGTCATCAGCAAGAAGGAAAATTGTAAACAAAGGGAGGGAAGTTGAAGAGTATGGTGAAATGGTCAGGTTGTAATCAGTATCACAAAATAGTGCATGACTTGTTGACTGGCAAACCAGTTCACTCTGTAAACACTTACCCAAATAAAAATTTAAAGAAAGGAAGAAGACAGCTACAAAATTTTCTGTAATGACCCTGTCTATCATTTCTCTCTCCCACTTTTGATTTCATCATTCATCTATATTATTTTACTGCTTCCTCCTCCCCCCTTTTAAAGTCTATACATACTTGTAAGTTGACACAAGTAGCTTTTGGAATTGGAGAGTGGAAGAATAAATAAAAATGCTGACTGTTGGGCGCTTTCCAGTGTTATAAAACTGGATTATCAAAGTGAAATTTGTAAAACTAGAAAGAGAAATGAGGAATTGTAGTTATTTTCATTTTTATTTAAATAAAATAAATTCTTTTTTCAAAAAGTGACAAAATTTCCTTGAGAAAGTTTTCTTGTCACCAGTCATACCAGTGTGGACAGTCAGATGGGGTTTCTTTTCTGACATCTGCTTTACTCACACAGATTCACAGATATATTGATGTGTATGCATTTTTTCACAGGCCATAGCTTGTTTCACAAAAGTAGAATCCTATCTTAAAAATTTAACTGTAGCTTTTTGTTGTCGGTCTTGGTGGTTGCTGTCGAAATGGGCAAGTTCATGAAACCAGGGAAGGTGGTGCTGGTCCTGGCTGGACGTTACTCTGGACGCAAAGCCGTCATCGTCAAGAACATTGATGATGGC
>NW_006399856.1:11285261-11319128 GCF_000299155.1 Elephantulus edwardii
TATGGCTAGTTTAAAAAAAGAATCTTGCCAACTGAAAAATATTGGAGGACAATGGGATGGTCTGAGGTAAGACAAGAGGACTGTGAATAATAGTGAACATTATGTAGCGTTACCATCACATGGATTCGTCTAGGAGTATCAACTTCCTGAAAACCAGTGTGTTAAAGAAAAGCCTCATTTTAGTAGCATTTGCATGACAGAGAATTCCTCACTTGATGTTCCTTAAGAAATTAAAAAAAGCAAGAGAAGGAAAAATGCCCTCACTCCAATTGTATCTCTCTCTGTTCCATTGATTTTTCATTGTTTTGACTGCAGTCAAAGCACTCAATGTGGAGCTTAAAGTTTTGTTAGGAACTTTATAAGAAAAAGAATGGTAGGGCAAGTGTCATCCTTACCTAATGATCTAAGAGGCTTCTCTGCTTTAACCAGCTCTAAAATGTCTAATATGTCAGTGGTCTCTCCCTCTAACGACTGCAGCAAGTCAAACAGGCACTGGGCGGACACACCTTTACTGGGCCCATTATGGGCAGAATCCTGCAGGAAGAAAAGCAATTGTAGTTTATTGGCTCCCATCTCTGCTAAATATGGCTTGGCCAGAAAGTCAAAGTTCATAAACATTATAATCAATAATTAAATCTCTTTTATAGTCTGTTTATATAATTTGACATTCAATAAAACTGTGACATGATTGAATAGAGTTATGGACGCTACATATAACTAATTATATACTGTTGTTGTATACCATTGAGTCAGAACCAACTCATAGCTGATCCTCCGGCAGGTTTTCAGAGGCAGTTAAGAGATGGCCCATCTTCCAGTGGAGCAGCTGGTGGATTTGAATGCAGGTCTTCGGGATTGCAGGGCAACTACACCAGCAAGAAGCTGCGCTGCAACCCCAAAAGTATGAGTTTCAAGGCCACCAGCTGTTTCAAGGCCACCAGGTGCTCCACAGGAGAAGGATGGGAAGTGTCCTCCCATGAGATCAATTGCTTTTGAAAACTTGCTGGTGGATCAGCTATGAGATGGTTCTGACTCTACCATACATGACAACAATTATGTATTACATATATTAGAGTCCTTAAAAGGACATACAAATACTAATATGGTACAAAAGAGATATTTGCAAAAACTCATGGAAAAAGAACAATATGAAAACTGACAGAAAAAGTCAATAATTTTCATGTCAGTAATTCTCTGATTTAAGATAATGGAGCCCAGAGAACTTTGCATAATGGATTTGTGAAATAAAAGATATCTGGGGAGCAGATACTTATTTTAACAATTCCTAGAATTTTACAGCTGGTGAGGAATTGTGCTGCCAACCCAAAGGTTCATGGTTCAAATCCATCAGTGGCTCTGTGGAAGAAAGATGAGCAATCTCCTCCTATGTGATTTGCTGCCTTTGAAAACCTGCTGGAGGGTCAGCTATGAGTCAGTTTCAACTCAATAGTACACAACAACAACATAACAATTAGATAATATGTTGTGGAGGTATTTGCCATTTCAAATCTATTTAAATGGGCTTAATCTGTTCATTAAGACCACAAATAATTAATCACATTTTTACTATGTGAAAGACACTATTCTGTACACTGAAATTATAGCAAAACCAAGGTAAATATCCCAAACCAAACAGAAATAGGAACTTAAGGGACAGAAAAACCACAAGAGTAGATAAAGTCCTACTGTCCTGGAGCTTGCTTTATATTGGTGGAGTATTTTACAGATACATAACAATGAAACAAATATAGACAGAATATATGAGGAGGTGATACAGTCTCCAAAAGAAAAGAAAAATAAAGCAGGATAGAGGGTGACAGAAAGTAAAGTAGACTTTCCTATTATTGATTTTTTTTTTTACTAATTAAACATAAATATTAGTGAGATCCCTATCCAAGGGGCTGAATTGAAGGTCAGCCTTGCTGAAGGAAATGGATTTATGATGTTTATGCCCCATTAGTTGAAGAGAAGGTCTTTCTTACAGGAAATTCCAGGAGAGGAGCCACACTAGCAAACAGCTGGAGTACGAAGGGCTTCCGGTGGAGAATGTAGAACTGGTGGCAGGCAAATTCAATGGCTTGGCGCAGCTGGGGATTGCTTTCATAGTCGGAGTAGACCTGTGGAAAAATGAAGGCCATGTGTTCAGATTGCACCTCAACAATCATTTTGAAGTTGTTTTTGTTCTCTCAGCTAAGATCTTGAGATGCGAAGAGGAAAAGAATTTTATAGACAGGTTGAAATGCACTGCTTTTGAGTAACTTCCAATCAGGTAACCCTAGAGGACAGAGTAAAAGTGCCTTCTGAAGTTCCCCAAAGTTGTGAATCTTTAACAAACAAAGATTGACTCATCTTTCTCCTTTGGCATCAATGGCCTTTTGGTTTGAAACACTGACCTTTCAGTTAGCAGTCTAGCGTTTAGTCACTAAACCACCAGGGCTCCTCAGATTGACTGAAGGGAAGAGAAAATGCTGCACAGTTACAGACAACAGTTTGGTGGTCGACATAAAAATGTCAATTAGCTACACATTCTTTACTCAGAACACTGTTAAGTGGGAATTTATTCCAAGGAAAGCATGTACATATGTGTGTATGTTGTTGTTGTGTGTCGTTGAGTCAGAACTAACCTATAAGCTGTTTGGTGTGTTTTCAGAGACTCTTAATCTCTTGGGAGGAGATTGCCCATCCTTCTTCTTCAGAGCAGATGGTGGATTTGAACCATGAGCCTTCAGGATTGCAGTGCAACTTCCTGTGACTAGGTCAGCAGTGCTTTTGTGTGTGTATGTGTGTGTGTATATGAAATCTGCTGCAAGTTTGCTTAGAATAGTGTAAAACCTGAAATAATCTAAAGTATTCATAAATACTGGTTAAGTGATTTATGGTATATGGATGAAAAGGAATACTATTCCACAGTCTCTTAAAATTATAAAGAAAACCTATGTTACAAGAAACAAAAAGAGACCTGGAGAGGTAGAAGAATATCCCTTGCTCATAGACAAGAAGACTCAATATTGTGAAAATGACAATATTATAAAGTCAATCTACATGTTCAATGCAATCCCAATTACAGGCACCAATTCCATTCTTCAATGAGATAGAAAAGGCAATCTCCAACTTCACTTGGAATGGAGAGGGGCTAAGAATAAGCATAGCACTCCTTAAAAAGAGATATAAGGTAGGAGGCATCTCACTCCTTGATTTCAAATCCTACTACACTGCTGTGGTGGTCAAGACAGCATGGTACTGGTACAATGGCAGACACATGGATCAATGGAATGGAATTGAGACTCCAGAGATCAACCCATCTACTTATGGTCAACTGATTTTTGACAAGGAGATAAGGTCAGTTAAATGGGGAAACAACAGCCTTTATGACAAATGGTGCTGGCAAAATTGGAAAACTATCTGCAGAAAACTCAAGCAAGATCCATACCTCACTCCATACACAAAAACCAATTCAAAGTGGATTATGGACCTAGGACTAAAACCAAGGACTATAAACTTCATTAAAGAAAAGCTTGGGGGAACTCTAAATGTCCTAGTTCACAACATAAACAGTCTTCCTAACATCCTGGAAAATCTACAACCAGGAGAGGATAAAATAGATGAATGGGACAGTCTAAGAATCAAATCCCTTTGCTCATCCAAAAACTTCTCCAACAGGATAAAAAGGGAAGCCGGAGATTGGGGAAAAAATATTTTGTAATGACATGTCAGACAAGGGACTTATATCTAGAATTTATAAAATACTCAAGCATCACAACAAGATAAAGGTAAATAACCCAATTGAAAAATGGGCACAGGATATGAACACACACTTCACCAAAGAAGACATTCAGATGGCAAACAAACACATGAAGAAATGTTCAAAATCCCTAGCTCTAAGAGAGATGCAAATCAAAACAACTATGAGATAACATCTCACCCCAGTAAGAATAGCAAAATTTAACACAACAGCAAACTTCAAAGGCTGGCGATATTGTGGAGAAACTGGAACCCTTATTCATTGTTGATGGGAGTGTAAATGGTACAACCACTAGGGAAGGCAGTATGGTGCTTTCTCAAAAAGTTGCAAATTGAAATACCACTACTGAGAATATACATTAAAGAAACCATAACCACTACTCAAGCAGATATATGCATACCCATGTTTATTGTGCCTTTGTTCGTAATAGCAAAGAGCTGTAAACAACCTAAGTGCCCATCAATAAATGAATGGATAGAGAAGCTCTGGTATATTTGCACAATGGAATACTATGCAGCATTGAAAAACAAGGAACTTATGAAATATTATGCAAAATGGATAACCCTAGAGGACATTATGCTAAGTGAAATATCTCAGTCATAAAAGGACAAATATTGCATAGGGCCACTGTTATAAAACAGGACTGACATCAGGGTTGAGGGAAGACAAAGAAGGAGGAGAGGAATGATGTATACTGCATTGAGACAGATGAGGGAGAGAACTGTTTAAAAGGGATATATGATAAGGTGTAATTGTCATGACAGGAGTCCAGAATGAAGATTACACAGTAGAGTGGACCTGGGGAGAGGGATTGTGTAACAATGAAAGAGTTTTTCTTTTACTTTTCAAGAAGAGTGAATTGGGGGGGAAGGGAGTGGGCAGGGAGAAAAGTGCAACAATGAATGACTGGAAACCCTAAATCTCTGTAAACTTTCATTTAAATTAATAAAAAAATTCACTAAAACCATACATGGAAAAAAATCATAATGAAAATCTAAAAGTGCCTAAAGGAAAAGATGCCCATATTATATGAAAAAACTTACAAAGTTGAATGTGTGTTATCCTTCTACTTCCCCCCCCTCCCAAAGGATGTGTGTATAGCCTAGAAAAAAAAGCCAAGAGTTCATAAAATGTAAACAATGCTCATGTTTGGGAGTAACATTTATAGGTGATCTTTACTTCTGAATTCCATAAATGAGCATTTAATGGCATTTTGTCATTAGCTAAAAGTTAAGAACAATCAGAAAAAATTATTTAAAATAAACTCAGAGAGCCTGGTCAGTTTGAAAATCAACTCATCACCTGTATCGATAGAGTTGGCTTCTCTTTACCAATGTGTGTATTTCTTTCACAATAGAGAAGAGGGATCTGCCCTTCATCCCTCCTGAGGTATCTGATACTCCTGAGATGGAGTCAGCAATACCTCTCTATTGTCATCGAGTTGGAACTGACCCTCTATTCGATTTCTCAGACTGTAAATGTCAAGAGGGGAGAGCGCCCATCTTTCTCCTTTGGAGCTGCTACTGCTGGTGGATTTGAACTTCCAGCGCAGTGCGACTTTGCACAGTGTGTTAGTGGGAAGGGTGGGTCAGCAGCACAACTCCCTACAGACTATGCCATCAGAATTACCTCCCTACATGCCTGACATGAATAGACTTACTAAGTCCACACTTGTTCAATTCTACTGGATCAAATACAATGGTCATAAAAATTTCTATACTGATAAGATCAATGATTTTCTTGTGAGAAACATTAGCAGAACATGGGTCATGCCGATGGCTGAAAAGGCCATGATTCTAGAACTCTTTGGAGTCTGAGAACCACCTGGAGGTCTTCTGAAGTAAAGTACAGATAGCTGGGGCCTGACCCCGGAGCTTCAGACTCATTAGGTCTGGGATGAGCACTAAGAAGGTGCATTTCTCACATACTCCCAGGCGATGCTGACGCAGCTGGTCTAGGACTGTGCTTTGAGAATCACTGATCTCCAAGAAATAAGAACGCAAATCTCAAACCCAGAGATCCTCAGGCTAGAACCATACACATTTGGATATTGATGGAGGGATTTCATTTGCCGCCTGTTGTTGGAGCAGAAGGCAGCTCGGTCATTAACAACTTCAGTTACAGATGTGGTTAATACTCTGGTTAATACTCAGGGAGGCACCTGCAGCATGGTGGGGAGGATCCACTGGTAGCCGCTGAGGGAGAAGAGATGATTGAAGTGCACAGCGGTGTTGATGACGGTGGCCGCGTACTGTCTAAGCAACGCGCTATCTTCTGGATGGAGGATCAGAGCCCCATTAAACACGTTGAGGAAGAGCATGATTTCATCACCCCAGGGAAACTCGCTCGGCATTCCCAGGAACATCTCCTCCAGAAGCTGGATCCACAGGCTTTTCTGAAGAGTGTCCAGGCCAAACAACTCCTTGCCAGCTGTGAGAACATGACACAGCAGAGAGACAATTAGCCCCACACTGGTCCTGGCAGGCGAGTGGGAGAGTAGGCCCCAGGGCAACACAGCTTTACATTTGTCCTGACTCCGGACAGACGGGACCAGGGATCTGCTGAAATGCTTTATGATACAATAAAACCTGGCAGTTAGAATGACACTTCCTAGTCCTCCGGGGACTTACATCATCACATCTTTCATTCAACTCTGTGGGCAAGATAGGGCAGGCACTGCAATGTTTTCCTATTGAATAAACTGTGGTTTGGGGAAAAGTAAGTTAATTCAGCTAGCAAATGGTCAATCTTGAAGCTGGCCTTAGTCTTCTAACCCCGGGTCAGACTGTAGTAGTTCTAACTACACTCTGTAAATCAAAGAAGCAGTCACAATTAAAATATAGGTGTTTCCCTGCTTATCTCTCCATGTCTACCCCTATCTTTATTTCTCTGTCTCCCTCTTTCTGCCTACCCTGCTCTGTGTCTCTATCTCTAGGTAAATACAATGAATTATACACATCTTAAGTGTTCAATGAACTTTGACAAAAACACACACTAATGTAACCAACATCTCAACCAATATATGGATAGTATTCATAATGTCACAAAGTTATCTTTGTTGTTGTTATGTGTGGCTATGAGTCGCAAGCGACTCGACGGCACATAACAACAACAATTCATAATGTCACAAAGTTATCTTTCTGGAAAATTCACCCCTCCAGAGGCGCCTCTTCTGATTTTGTCACTATAGTTTTAACTCTTGAACTTCAAATAAACGCTTATCCTCTGCTCCACTAATAACACCATAGAAACACCTCAACTTCTCATGGCTTAGCTTAGAGTTTGGTCTCAAAGTTCAGCCCCTAAAATGGCAGTATCAGCATCAACTGAAAACTGGTTGGAAATGCAAATTCTCAGGCCCCATGCTTGAGAGAATGAATCAGAAATGGTGGATAAGGATGGTTGGACCCAACAACCCACAGTTTACCAAGTATTCCAGGTGACTCTAATGAATGCTCAACTTTGAGGACCATGAGTTTAGGAAAATATTTGCTGATCAGGCTGCTTTTCAGCTTGAAACAACACTAAGGCTGGAAAGAAGTTCAAGAGAGAAAATGCTTCTTTCTTTTTTTTTTCTATAATTATATTTTATTAATTTTCATAAACATTTACAGAGATTTTGGGCTTCCACTCATTCATTGTTGCACTATTCTCTCTACCCTCCTCCCAGTTTGTTCTTGTCCAAATGCCACAGTGCTTGTCAAAGCCAGTTCTGATTAATCTTCTTTGTCAGTGTGTCCTTTGCCATTCCCTATCACTCCTCCCTGAGAGAGACTTCACCTGAGTCATAAGGAAAAGGGGATGGCGTATTCTCTTAGCTACTTCCTGCTGAAAAGGGACGCTGTGGGTTTCAGGGTGAAGATCTTCTCTCACTACTCTAAAGGGCCCCTTTGGCAGTAGGAAACACATAGACTATTATGGAGATTGATTTTGGAATTTAGATGCACTCTTATTGATTGTGCTTGGCCGTACATGTTCATATCCTTGAAGATGTATCATGGGGGTGTTGCAACCTAGAAGACACAAATTTGACTAACAAGTTATAAGTACATGAGTCCAAAAATTATGGAAAAGTAAAAGAAAAGATTCTTTCATTGTTTTACAAACCCTCCCCCAGGTCCCCTCCACCATATAGCCCTCGCTCTAGTCTCCTGTGATGACAGAAATACCCAGTTATATCTCTCTTTTCAACGGTTCTCTCCCTCCTCTGTTTCAGTGCAGTATACATTATTGAATACCTTGAGGATCTCTGAAGAGTGAAAATTCAGCATCAATGGCACTTCGGGGGAATGAGGGCAGCCGGAGGAGGTCTTCCTGCAGCATGGAGACGTGGGATTGTTTGTGGGCTGTGGGGATCTTCTGAGTGAGAGAGATGAGGAATAAAACCCTCCCTACTTCCTCCAGCTTCCGAGTGAACACCTAGTGGGAAAACAGACGCAGAAGAAATCAGAATCAGTAACCCTGACATTCCAAAGGAAAGAAACCAAAGTAAAATCTTCAATAATAGCAAACCTCGTTGATAAAATAAGGGAGGGAGGTGAACCTGAAGTGGGGGAGAAGTAATTTATTTTGTTCTGATTCCATGGCGCAGAAAGAACAGTACATGTTTTGACTTTTGTTTCCTGCTCTGACTGCACCACAGAATGAGGTGTTATTCTCACCGACTTTGCAGACTGGAGAGTACAGGGAAAGCATTGTTAAGATAGCTTGATACAAAGTAGAACCCCTTTGTTTGGCTGTCCTAACATGAAAGGCTTTCCCAGGGGAGAGCTGATCAGCCCCAATTGCATCTATCATTTACACTGATGCCTAAAGTTGTTTCGTGTCAGTTCTGGGTTTAAGAACCTTGATGAGCAGAAATATTTAAATAATCAAATAGTCTGAAATTTTCATTTAGAAGTATTATTTATAACTGAGTTATGTAGTCATTTGCATACATAATATTAAACTTGGTAACATTCTTAGAATTGTGTTCTATAGTTTATTTCAGAAGTAAAACAGCGAATTTCCTTTGGACCAAAGTCTGATCTGAAATTAGATCCCTGAATATTATTCTTCTCTTCAATCTTAAACCTAAGTGCAACCACTTGATTATGTCTGTCGTGTCAAAAGAAGTTTGTAACGTCCCTAGGATCTAGTCACCCTGTCAGTGGTACAGCTGAGACTGAGTCCAAATTTCTGGACCCTCCACCCACTGTTTTACTTTTCAGTCATATTATACTGGCCTCTTTTTATTTCTGTCAGCTAATGAACCTTTTAAACACTCCTTTAATGTCTCTATTATGTGTACTTCTAGTTATGTTTTAAGAACTTAGGAAGTGAAAATGAGAAAATTTATATTGATGACACTCTATGATTCATCACAGGATTGCTTCGAGTGTAAGTTAATACCATTACACTATGCATCAATAAGAAAGTTTAATTATCATACTGCTATTTTTGTATACATAATGACGAAACAATGGCTTAGTCACTTTTTCAGGAGAAGATCACAACAGAAAACAGAATTTCACGCTTACAGATCATACACCCCAACAACATGACAAAACCACAGAAGGAGATGGTCAGACACCTGCTTCTGAATGAGCTCCTGCCCCTTCTCTGGATGCATGTGGACAAGGTTCAGCTGTGGAGAGACCGACCTCCGAAAAGGATAAATATCCCGAACATAGGTCTATGGTAGAGGGACACAGAGAGAAAAAGAGTTCAAAAGATGCAATGTTTGCTCTCATTTCCTCTTTACCAAAAGTCAAACCATTGTTTATGCCTCTCTGGGGGTTTGGTTTCTTATTACTGTACATTCATAAAATCTGTACGATCCCAGGAAGTTCCAGCCACGTGGGCTGGATATGATGGGTTCAAATGTCGCAGTGCCTATGAGGGCAGTGCTTTTGTTCCATTGCACAAAAGCTTACTTCTGGTTGAGTCCGACTCAGTGGCACCTCACAACAACAACAGCAACAAGGTGAGTGCCCTTTCCAAGGACGGACGCACTATACCAAGAGCAAAGAGTCCAAAGGCTATTGACTAATGCCATTGTGAAGACAGTCTTCCTGAGGTGTCCTTTTGCTTATTTCAGCTTGTCACTATAGTCAAGCTAAACATAATAAGAAAATATGAACATAAAATTTCTAAATATATAATTATATTTAATTATTATATGAGCAATTTGATACTCAGATTTAATAATAGTAAGTGACTAATGCATTAAGTAAATCTGCTGTCAGGGACCTTTACCGAGAAGCAATCATGTCAGTCTTGAGACTAAGGTGTGCCTGATATGTTCCATGGTCTTTGCAATTACTTGCTATGCATCAGAGAGCTGGATAATGACAAGGGGGATAGAAGAATTGATGCCTTTGAGTTGTGGTGCTGGAAAAGAGTCTTAAACATACCATAGGCTGGCAAGAAAATAAATAGATCTGTTGTGGAGAGGTTGAAGCCCAAGTTTCTCCTTAGAAGCTAGGGTTTTGAAGCTCTGTCTCACATACTAGGGGCATGTGACTAGAGAGACCAGTCCTTGGAGAAGGACATCATGTTCAGGAGCGTGGAGCGACAGCGCAGTAGAGGAAGACCTTGGATGATATGGATTGATTCAGTAAGTAGGGCAATGGGGTTGGTGTGTCAGAGTCAGTGAGACTGGCTCAGGATAGGGCAGGGTTCAGAGCTGTTGTACATAGGGTCACTATGGGTCACAGGTGACTTGACAGTACATAACAACAACAAGAACAAAGTGCTTTACTTGACTCAAGTGTCATGTCTTAAAGACTAACAACTATGCCTCCTTGACCATAAGCTGCACTCAAGAAAAGTCTGGGACTTTTGACACCACTTAAAGTGAATGTCATTACTGTGCAAGAAAAATCAAAGCCAAACTCACTGTCATTGGTGGATTCTAACTCACAGGGAGCCTGTAGTATAGGGTAGAACTGTCCATAGTGTTTCTATGACTGACTGTAAATCTTTACAGACACAGATTATTACCTCACCTTTATTCGATGCGGCCGCTGTTTGGTTTGAATTACCAACATACTGGTTAGAAGCCAAATGCTTTAATCATAGCACTACCAAATTTTCCTCACTACTATACCGACTCACCTTATTATAGTGGATGAGGTTCCATCGTTTATCCATGAGAAAATAATGGGTCGACTGGGATTCTGGGATATTAAAAAACTCCAGACATTCCTAGAGAATAAGAACAAATTTGAAGAGATGGTCATTTTCAAGAGAAAAATAAGGAGTGGTTACTGAATTCTGCCTCAATAAGCCTTAGAGATATTTTTGCAATTGGTGTCTAGGTGAGGACCTGAGGCTTAACAACCTTCTTCTAATGAAATAAAATGCTCAAGTTTTGCAAAGCAATTTCTAGGAGTGAAGAAGTGAAAATGTTTGTATTCGTTTGAAGAGATGAAGACGCCATCTAATTCTGAAATGGTTGCTCAATGAAGCGGTGGTATGTATTGTACATAACAGTTCACTTCTGGAAGGAGAGAATGGGCTTCATTCCAGTTACGGGATCAGGGGACATCAAGGTCAATAGCCATCACATAGTATGTAAAGATATTACTCTGCACCCCACTTTGGTGAGTAGTGTCTAGGGTCTCTACAGTTCTCAAGTAGCCAACTAAGGAGCAGCTACTGGTCTCTTCACACCTGGAGCAAAGATTAATGAATGAAATGAAAGATGCATGGAAACAATTCGTCCCAAGAACTAATATGAACCTCAACCTTCATGACCAGGCAACCAAAAAGAAACAGATGGTGCCCAGATAGCATTCTTAACTGCTCTGCAAGGGATCACAATAGAAGCTCCTGGGTAAAGCGGGAGACAAAAGTGGAAATAAGGCTGAGCTTTCCTTTGTGGACTTACAGAGACTTACAGACTCCCGGAGACTATGTCCCTTAGTCACTCTCAAGGTCTGGAACTGAGCTCACCTTAGTAGATGAGTCTATAGTGTGAACAATAGCGGGGAAGGTGTGTACTCCTTAGGAAAATTAACCATGTGAGATCGAAAGGGTGACACAGATCTGAGAATAAAGCTCAGAGGACAGGAGGGGACGGGAGTGTAGGAATGGAAACAGTAAACATAGGGAGGACGTGGGAAGAGTAACTTTGCATTGTGGCCATCAAATGAATGTCAGGAAAAAACCTGCACAGGAACTCTTGAATGAAAAATGAGTTTGTTCCATAAATTTGCATTCAACTCACAAGAAAATGTATAACAAAACGTTTCAGTCAAAATCATTCTTACTTTCAACAGGGCTTCAAACTGAGTGTCTTCATGGACTGGTAACTGGGTTGGGATATCACACTCATTCTGTCCATGAACTACTAAGGTTTTGGTACCTAAAGAAGATAAAAAATGACTTTTTGAAGAAAATAAAATAAACTTACTTCAGGGAAAATTTGTACACAAGACATGAAATATTGAAATGTTATCGACAAGTCGATATTATTACTACTTTTTAAAATGTTAGCATTGCATTGACTCACGACACTCCTATATTTACACTTAAATATATTTGAAATTCTAAAAGAATCTGGAAATTTTCAAACATAATTAATACTGAATTAGTTAATTACAAAATATTAATATAATATGCAAGCAAAATCTTGCTGAAGGTAATTCAGTAATGGCTAGAAGAGTACATTGATAGAGAATTGCCAGAAATCAGGCTGGATTTAGAAGTTGTGACATTAGGGACATCATTGGGTTTCTGTGGTGGTAAATTGCATAAGAGAAAATGGCCCATCTCTCTCCCTCAGAGTGCTGGGGGATTTGAACCATCAGAGACGCAGTTAGCAGTACAATTCCCTATGTGCTATGCCACCAGGGCTCCCTTTTAATGCATAATGTCATTGAAATCTCACAGGAACACCACAACATGGGGATCACAATTTACATCTTATAAAAAACTGAACCAAGAACATGATATCTTCTTGTTAGAAGATCTGTATTCATTTAGTGGAAGATTTAGAATTCCAACCCCAAGCATTGCAATCCCTGTATTTTAAGTGAGGTGATTAGGTAATGGATACTTAGAAGATAGAATCCGTCACATGAGTTAAGTTGAAGTAAGAACCTGAAATGCAGTTTAAATTTACATTTTCTACATTTTACTTTAAGTTAGTTAAAGCAGCATAGAGAGCAGTTGGCCTAGTGGACAGAAAGTCATGCTCCCAAGCCAAAGGTGGGTGACTCCGCCACCCTCAGGCCAGCCTTTAATTGTTTTTGGTGAAATATTCGTGTAACCCTGGTATGCCCACTTGCTGTACAGAGGTAACTCGTGGTTGCTGTGAAGCTGAGCACTGTGACACTAATGTGTCAAATGTGAGAATGGTTACCCATGGTGGACAGTGTTTCGTGGAGCTCCCCGAATAAAACAAGCTTGGAAGCAGGGGTGGCATCCACTTCCAAAATGGCTTTCCTCTGGAAACCCTATGAACCTGGAGAAAGGACGAAAGTTAGACAGGCGTCCAGGCCTTTCATTCATAGGGTCACTTAACAACAACAACAACAACAACAACAACAACAAAAACATATTTTACTTGGCTAGTGAGATAGGATGTGTTCTGCTTCACTCATTATTTACAGATTTTTGTGGATCTTTTGTTTTGCCTTGATTTTAAAAAAATGAGTTGGTTTAATTAAGTATATGTCTTACAATATGAATTTCTTTGTTATAATTAAAACTGATCACTTTGGGGGACAATCTACAAAACAGATAAAAACACAACTACCATTCATTGGCTTCTTACCATGAGCCAGACATCAGCACATTTGGCTATGAACATCAGCACATCATGGCTATGAGCTATAGCTCCATTTGCCACATAAGGAATGGAAGCTTTGAAAAGTGCAAATCCTGGTTACACAGCTAACAAATCGCAAGGCTCTGACTTTGGCACAGACCTGTGTCAGACCTTGTGTCCTTATCTATCCATAACTGTGTCTTTCTCTAATCTCACTGAACACATCATCTCATATTTTCTCACCCACTGCATGAGGATAAAGGATTTGGCAAATTGCCTTCTCAAGGACCAAGAAGCTATCCAAAATGAAAAGGCACTGTATCTAGAGTTTACATCACACTTGATGTCCTTTTGTAATTTCCTTTCTTCCTGCTTCTGCCTTTTCCAATTTTCCATAAAGCTGCCTCTCATTAAGTTTATAAAGGACTGGGGTCCATGCCATGCAAACAATATCATTCTCCTCACAGTGCCAAACATTCAATCAAAAAAGCTTTCAGTTCAGCTGGCCTCTGTGACAGACTTAAATAAATCTTCCACCTTGGCAACCCTTCAAGGCCTCATTCACTTTGGTCTTGGTTCTGATGTCTCCCTTTGAATCAGCAACTGCTGACTTTTCTAAAGGGGCTATTGTCCATCTTCAGATTGTATTAAACAAAAATTCTTTGAAGCACTCCATACTAGGGGGTCAGAACTCTGAACATGTTCTCATGAATGAAAGAGTTGCTTGGGATTTATGAAAGTGATTTATGCTTAAAAAAATAAAGGAAATGGTCATATCCTCCCAAAGCAAGAGTGGGTTACCTGGCATTGAAGCAGTCACCAGGAGCTTTACCTCACACTGTTCCTTCTTCATCGTCTGCTTGAGATCCTTGAAGAAGAGGCCTTCTACATAACCCACCACCTCCCAAAGGAACGTCAGAGTGGCTGAAATGGCATCCATCCCCCATTCACAGGGGGTCCGCACAAAGTACATGATTAATCCCACCTAGAAGGCATCGAACAAGAGTTTATGAAGCCCAAGTAATAAAGAACTCACATTTTTCTATCTCGTTTTTTAACCAAA
Source organism: Elephantulus edwardii (assembly GCF_000299155.1). Taxonomy (NCBI): domain Eukaryota; kingdom Metazoa; phylum Chordata; class Mammalia; order Macroscelidea; family Macroscelididae; genus Elephantulus; species Elephantulus edwardii. The sequence goes on from NW_006399856.1 coordinate 11,299,824, forward strand.
ATTAAAACATCTTCTGTGTTTTTGTATTTGTTTTTTTTTTTCGCTCAACCATATCTTTGCATGTTTATTTCACTTTTCAAATTTTGTTTTAAATTTCTGCCCAGATAACATTTAAATGGGAAAGCACAATTACAAGCCACAAACCGTGGCATGAAAAACACACACACACATACACACACACTTCTCATCAGAAATTACACCAAATCCATTCCTTTTTATTCATTCAAAAGAGTCCAATACTCGGGTGTCAAATATGAGCACTATAAATTTGTTTTCCTTAGAAGGGGGAAAAACATCTATGCTGGAAGCACTTTTACAATTCCAGGAAGTGGTTTTGATACCATAAGTTGCATGAATAGAAACCATAACAAACTTGAGGGCATTCGTTTGAGAGGCAGGGGATGACCTGGTTGGAAAAATTCCTCTTGTGCTTAGTGAATTGCCTGTATTTGCTTTTCAAATACTCAATGCTTTCTGTGGCATCAGCCTGGTGCAGGAGAATAGAAAAACTAACCTGAACAGGTTGAAGTTTGTTTTCATCATTTTCAAAAATCTCATTGCCGTTAGTCTGGATTGACTCATGGCTGATTCTCCATTGAATTTCTGAGGTTGTCAGCAGCACTGGAGGAGATTGCCCATCTTTGTCCTATAAGCTACTGGTAGATTCCAAGTGCCAGAACAGCACGTGACCTTTGGATTAGCAATGCAACTTGCTACTATCTAGACCACCAGCGAGCTCTCTTGCCTTTCACTGAAAAAGCAATTTCTTAACAGGAAGGCAGGTCATTTTGTCTGGTGGTAGGTCAGTGGGAAACTCATGCAGTCAACCTCAACATAATCTATGACTATATTTGCCTAAGCATTATTAACAGCTTGGATTATGACTAAGGGTTTTAGCTTGTCTAAGTCACTGCTCTAGAGTTGAGTGAAACTCATAGAGACCCTCCCTCTGGTTTCTGAAGATGTAAATCTTTCAGGCAGGAGATTGCCCATCTTTCTCCCACAGAACAGCTAGTGGATTTGAATCTCTGAAGACACATAACTTCTTGGTTAACATTGCAACTAGCTATGGACTATGACACCAGATTTTCAAAATCTTACTTTGTGTATCCTCCAAAATAATTGTGAAAAAATAAATGTCATTTTGACTTTTTTAAACTTGAGCTTTAAAACATTTCATTAAAAGTTTATTTGTTTATAATAACGAGAGGCTATTTACCTGGATTGGGAATCATATTAAAGTTTGGATAGGATGTGTAAAGACTGAAAGGAATTTGTGTACAGCCTCTAACGTACAAAATGGCATTATATAGCAAGGCCATAGTGTTGCCTTTTCTCCATTAGCTTATCAATTACCTACCAAGAAGGATTTGTGACTAACAGCAAGACTTAGCCCCTTCTTTTTTTTTTCTTTTCATTTTCTATTAGTATATTTACAAAATTCGAATACATTGTTTTGAAGAACAAAGACTTAGCCCTTTCTTATTCCAGGACTAAAGGACAGAGAAGAACAGTGGCTCAGGTAGGCATTTCTCCCTATCCAGTCACCCAGGAAATGGGCAGGTATGAGGATAAAGAAGCGTAATGCTGAAGGGACTTTTGTCTTCATTTCTTGTTACTGAGTCTTTGTTAGGAATTCAACCAAAAGGCACATCAACCTGTACAAAATGCAATGGCAGGCTATGCATTTAAATTGAGGGAGGCCCTAGCACTTGATTTTGCCAATCAACCTTTGGTTTTTGTGTGACATAGATGGGACTTAGAAGTAGAGGAAATTTTATTTGGAGTTTTCTAAGTAGAATCACCAAAGCAGGATTTCACTGGGCAGGAAGTACTAGCCAGAAGATTTCCCAGAGAATCAAGCTGAGGTTCTTTTTTTTTTCTCAAAATTAAAAAAAAAAATCTTTACTGTTGTACATTTTCCTCCCTCCCCTTCCCCCACCCCCATTCCACTTTGCTATGTACTTCTTATTCCAGACTTCTGTAATAAAAATAATACCTAATCATATATTTCTTATAGATGGATCTTTCCCTCATCTATTTATTTTATTTTTTCTTTTTAAAAAAATTATTTATTTTTAATTTCAATGAACATCTACAGAGATTTTGGAATTCCATTCATTCATTGTTGCACCCTTCTCCCCGCCCCCCCCCCCCCCCTGTTTGTTGCTCTTCTTGAAAAGCAAAAGAAAAACTCCCTCATTGGTACACAATCCCCCCACACATCCCCCAACCTCCCTCATCTATTTAAATGCAGTGTTCATTATTTATCCCCTCTTTTCCCATTCTATCCCCAACCACCATGTCAGTCCTGTTTTAAAACAGTGGCATTATGCACTATTTGTCCTTTTGTGACTGAGCTATTTCACTCAGCATAATGTCCCCCATGGTCACCCACGTTATATAATATTTTATGAGTTCCTTGTCAAGCTGAGTTTCTTATGGGCCCCATGTTACCACAGCTCTGGGCTTTGACTTAAACCAGCAGGGTATCCAGTGGCCATTGAGACAAACAGCATTGTATCACAAGGAAAGTTGTTAAAGCAAACACGAACACAAGTCTTTTCTTCTCTACAACTCCACATGACTATCAGGAAGGAATGCAATGGGAAGATATGAGATTTTCTAGAGATTCAGAATTTTTATATGAGAAACAGAAAAAAAACCAAACCCACCTAAAATATTGGGTGGGGTGTTTGTTTATATCAATGTGAGCACAACGTTGGATTGGACATTGACTCATCATTTTCCCCTTTTCAACCAGTAAGTAGGTGGGCACTTGGGTAGATGAGGGAAAGGAATTATACCTTTTCTCTGCACATCAGAGTTTTACTTTGAGCTAAATTTATCACTCCATTACTGAAGCATAGTTCCCTGCCTATCAGAAGGCTGACTCCAGTAATGGAGAAAAGACAAAGAGTTCTCCCCAAAATTGACATTAGTTTGATCTTCTGTATTAAATAATATTTTTAAAAAGTATTCATAACAGCTAACAGCTTGCTTGGCTCCACAATCAACATTCTTGGCACCAGCAGTCAGGAAATCAAAAGATGAATTACATTAGGTAAATCTGCTGTCAGCGACATTTCCAGAGTACTGAGAAGCAATAATGTCATTCTAGAGACTAAGGTGAGCCTTATCTCATCCATAGCAATAACTTGTTATGCATCAGACAGCTGAATAATGACTAAGGATGATAAAAAATGTGGTGCTGGATAAGAGTCTTGAACATACCACGTACCACCAAGAAAATAAATAGGTCTGTCTTGGAGAGGGTGAAAACAAGTTTCTATTTGGAGGCAAGGATTTCAAAGCTCTACCTCACATACTTTGGGCATGGAGTCAGGAGGGACTGATCCTTGGAGAAGGACATCATGCCCGGAAGGGTGGAGGGACAGCGCAGGAGTGTGAGATCCTGGATGAGATGGACTGATACAGTAACCAGGGTAATGGGGGTAGGTGTATGGGACTTAGTGAGACTTGCTCTGGACAGGGCAGACTTCAGAGCTATTGTACATAGGGTCACTGTGAGTCATAGGTGATTTGATGGCACATGACAACACCACCACCATAGTCAGTAGACTACTCAGTCCCCAAACTGGACATATATTTGGGTTGGAAGGATGACACTTAAAAGACACTGGTAGATTCTGGAAAGTTCAGGAAGAAACTACCAGGATAACTCAGAATAATTGCCTTAAATAAACGTGTTCACATATCCTTACCATCAAGGGCAAGATTCAGCTTTTTCTCTGTGCAGTAAACAGTGCCATCGGAAAGTTGGAAAAAGGACTCAAAAGGACATATTTTTTTTTCAAAAGAAAAGCAAAATTCAGAACCAATGTTAAAGATGTCATATTAAAGAAGTCTCTAAAAAGAATATGGAGTCAAAACTGCTCACCAAGGGCAGGGATTGTGCCACATAGGAGCTGTTCCATACAAAAGTAGTGGATTAGATGTTCATGGAGGTCACACAATGAATGGGACTTTATTGAGGAAAAATAAACTCCTATGACAATGTCACGGTTCCTTACTGGAAACTCACCAAATAGTTGAACAGAATGTGAGAGGTCTGAGCAGGAAAGTCTCCAATATTGAGAAGAAGTTTACGCAGCATGTACATTAACTCATCCTGAAAGAAGAAGACAATTTTTATGTCTCATTCAGTCCCATGGTGAAGGAAATAAGATTGACTTCTTAAACAAACAAGGGGCCAGAGAGGGGACATTTCCTTACTACTGCTGATTTCAATTATGTTCAACATTCTATTATGGTATGTTGTTGTTGTGTACTGGACAGTCAGAAGTGACTCTTGGCTGACCCTCCAGTGGGTTTTCAGAGGCGGTAAAGTGCATAGGAGATTTCCCATCTTTCTCCCATGGGTTGGCAGTGTAACTTTTTAATACTACACCCCCAGAGCTCCTTGGGGGTGGGGGCATTTCCTTACTAGTGTTGATTTCAATTATGTTAAACATTCTAATATGGTATATGGGATATTTATTTATTGTGGGATAAAGAAATTAGCTTTATCTAAAAAATTTGTTTTATTCTTTATTTTTGGTTCCAGGAAGGGATGATCTCTAAAAAGTTGGACTTTCCCTGATAATTGAAGTGTCTTGCATGACAAGCCCAGACTACTCTTGAAGGTTTGTGGCTCATATTGGGTGGGGCCTGGTTATACCTACTGACTTCAGGGCAGAAGGCTGGCATTTGAATTACTAATGAGACCCTGAATAAAAACCGGGACAGTGAAGTTTTGTGAACTTCCTCATGGGATGTACATGGGAAGGTAGCACATCACTTTTTGGAATATGGACACAGGGAATTGGGAATTCTCTCAGACCTCACCCTCTTCATTTCTATCCTTATTGAATACAAACTTTCATTTCAGCACTTTAAGGGACTTCTGCGATGATTCTAACAACTTATCAAATCCGATGGAGCAGTGGGAACCAGTAGGTCAGAAGTGACCCTTAAAGTTATGGTTCATATCCTGAAGGATGGATGTTTGTGTTGTATACTGTCACATGAACTGAACCACAGCTGACCCTCTAGTGGGCTTTCAGAGGCAGTTAACTGCACAGGAGAAGATCCTTCTCCAGCGGAGCATCTGGTGAATAGATGGAACTCCCATATTTGTAGCCAGTGAATCAGAAATGTGGGCCCTTGGGGGCCTCTATGCTATGACTGACATCTGAGGGGGTTAGTGAGAAATATTCACTTATAGCCAGCCTGTCAGAAGCAACGGGCTCTTCCAGGCTTGCAGTCAAGGCGGAAGTCTTGTGGCAACATGACAGACGGGAAGATTTGCCCTATAAACTTGTGAGTCCTGACCTAGCTTTTGGTCCTTTGGGTCAGAGGAAGATACTGCATGTGCAGTTAGAAATAGAAATAGATCACATTGATTTAATTACCATGTAATTTGGAATCAGCGAAGTGAGACTTACTTGGATCCCACACTTATTAAGTAGAATTTTTTAATACTAAAAAGAAATGTTAATTATTTATGTGTTTTGGAAGTCACTCAAATATTAGTAGTGGTATCTATTTATTAAATAAATAAATAAATAGTTATCCACATGTGATGAAAATATGAAAGAGGATTTTAGCACTACACAATGTTGGTTTATCTACCTTTACAGTCATGTTTCCTCGGTTTCAAGTAAAAGACACAAAGGAAGAAGAAATTGAACTGTTGCAATTAATCCTACCTTTTAGAAACAGAATTTAAGTGTCCAGTGAATATCATCATAAAACAGAAATGAACCAAAAATTTTTAAAAATCAGCTTTTTTTTTTTCATTTTAATCATCATTATGTTGTTCAGAAAACTATTTTTTGGTATAATCTTCTTCAATGGTGATCTGGTAAATGTGATTTTTGATTAGCAGAGAGTGTCAGTATATTCTAATATATTTTATCTCTATCACAGACTTCTAATCAGAATTCAATAAACATACCCAATACTAAGAATTATTGTTATACTGAACCTAATATCCTAGGATATCATTAGTGAGCAGTGTGTCATACATATATGGGGGAATGGGTCAGTTAATGGGGAATTTCAAGACAACAAAACAAATTGTTCATCATTATCATCATTTAAAAAGTATTATTGGATATGTGTCAAAGGACATGATGTTGATGTTATACGCACAGCAATATCAGTGTTTTGCTGGCTTTTAACAGTGTTCACACACTTAACTATAGAGCTACATCATATAGTAAGAGGAATTTACTTGTCTATTGCTGATGGTCAGTTTTTCCAGAAAATGTCGAAGAACTGTTGATGGATCTTCAATTAGACAATTCCATAAGACTTGCTGGGCCACAGCACTCACTTCAGAAGAGAAAGGAAAATGAACATTCGTCGTATATGGAGATAGGTCTAGCAGATAAAGTGCAATGTACTCAACTTTAATTAGTTTCTCTTTTGCCTTAAAAAGGTTTGTTTTCTTTTGAAATGTAGATATTTGTTCACTTTATTGTTATATCTACATATTTTCTAAATACAGTTAAATTCCTGTAGGGAAAAAGTAAACAAAGGGTGGATGGTGGTTTGGATATAAACATGGCTCTGCGATGAATTTATCTGTGAATGCATGCTGTCTTTGTCTTGGAAATCACCCAATAATAGCAGTGGTGAATATTTATTAATTTAAAATTGTATTTCCTCCTTTGTTGGTTGGACGGTGAAATTCTTAAGGAAGACTGTATGAAAAATTTCCTAAAGTAATTATTTGACTTTAAAAAATATGCTTTGGTTTAGAGTGCACATGAATTAGAAATGATCTTTTCCTGCTCATTTTAAATAGTATTTAGTATTTTCCTCTGAAGATAAAGCAGTCGAGTATTAACTAAGGTCCCAATTTTAATGAAGAAGTGTCTAGAATAAATAATGAGAAATAAAGCTACTTTGTTGGGAAAGGGTGGTCTAGTGAGAATCTAGTCTTCGTTTACAGGCTGCATATGGATCTGAAGTATTTCTGCAAAGGTACCCAAGGGGTAAAAATGGTATTAGTGATTTAAATGAACCATGAGTATTTCTAAGGTGGCCGTAGTCATAGTTTTTAGTTTCATGTGGCTAAATGTTATTATATTTTCTGGTCATAAACAATATTCCTGGACTTAATGACCTACTTTCAGTATAATGTCCTGGTCATAAAGCTAACAGGAGGATAAGATGGAGAAAGTGATAATGTTATTATGATGCATTTGAAATCTAGAACATATAGATAAACAAACACAACTCACAGTGAGTAAATAATGCACATAAGAGAAAACCCATCAGGTGCACAGCTTAAATACTTTTGAAAGCGTCACTGTTGTATTAATCTAAACCCTACCTGCCACTCCGTCTTCCCGCACCTCCCCATCCTCCATGAGGTGAACAATGGGCAGCACTGCTGCACAGATGCACGCTGGGAACACTGCCTGCGGGGGCTGAGGCACATGGTGGTTGGGTGTGTGCTCTGTGGTGTGCTCCTCGTCTGAAAAGGGAAACAAGACAGGTGTTTTCAGAGTCAGGCAATTCTACTTCTCCGGTTCTTCTCAGTTCAAAGCTTACCTATTTAACAAGGAAACCACATGAATTTACAAAAAAGAGGAGGAAGTCCAAAGTATCAAAACAAACAACAAACCAATTCAACTCCCAAGTTCTGCCATTCCTTTTTGTTTCTTTTGTGGAGAAACAATGAGCTATCACCTCCTCTTACAAAGACAAATTTTTGCTTTTGAGAATGTGAAGTTCAGCTACCTCTTTGGAAAGTCGTTTAGCAGGTTTTTGTTGATAATAGTCAACAAGTACAAAGAACCCCAAACACATATCTATCAGCGTCAATGCCTCTGTTGCCTGCACCTCAGGGGTTTGTTTTATCTGTCTTTCCTATCAATGGTTAATACTTGTGGGAGCTAATGCTCCACTTAGAACTATTATTATTATTATTTTACAGAAAGCTTCTAGATAATGAATATTTTGACAAAAATAACAATTTAAAAACTCTAGTTCAAATATCTGGCAAGATTCTGAAGCTTCGTCTGACATACTTTGGACATGCTGCAAGGAGAGACCTGTCCTTGGAGAAGGATGTTATGTTTGGGAGGGTAGAGGGACAGCGGAGGAAAGGAAGACCCTCTATGAGGTGGATTGATTCAGTGACTGGGGTAATCAGGGTGGGTGTGCCAGAGCAGTGAGACTGGCACAGGATAGAGCACGGTTTAGGGCTGTTGTACATAGGGTCACTATGAGTCGCAGGCGACTTAACGGCACATAACAACAACAACAACAACAGTGGTGTCGTGGACAAGGACACTGCCAAGCCAAAGTCACGCAGTTTGAATCCAGCAGTTGTTCTGTGGGAGAAGGATGGGTAATCTCTTTCTATAGGAGACTTGTAGGTAACTTATAGCCTCTGAAAACCTGCTGGAGGGTCAACTATGAATTGGGTCCAACTCGATGGCCCACCAGGCAACTAGTGAATTAATAATACAATTCAGTATATCTATATGATAGATTTTTGTTTAGATATTAAAAGGCATGAAGAACACACTAATGAATGAATGAACCTTGTAAACATTATGCTGATTGAAAGAATCCACTTACACACACACCAACCCACCTATCCACTCACCCATCTACTGTATGATTCTAAATTGAAGATTGAATAAAGACTGGGGAAGATTTGATGACTTTAAATTCCAGTATTGGTGGAAAATATTAAATAGAGCATGAGTAGCCAAAAGAACACACACATCTGTTTTGGAAGAAGTGCGGCCAGAGGGTTCCCTAGAAGCAAGCATGAAGGGACTTTGTCTTACACACTTTGGGCATGTTATTAGGAAGTGCTGCCTAACGACTTGATGATGTTATATGAAGTGTCCAGAAATGGAAAATCTATAGAAACAGAAAGCAGAATTGTATTATCTGAGAGGTGGGAGGAATGGGGGAATAATGGCTAGTAGTAATAGGGTTAGACAGTGGTGGTAGTTACATATTGTGGGAAAATAGTAAATCACAGACTTCAAAGTAAATTCTAGCATATATTAACAGAATATCTGTAAAGCTGTTATAAAAATATATATTTGGCTGTTTTCTCAGAAATTGTGATGAATTAGCATTGGCCATTTTAGAAAGCTCCCCAGGGATGTGGAGCTAATAGATGAGAATCACTGACCCATATTCCCTATTGTTGTGCAACGTATTGATGGCATATGTCATAGATCAGTGATGCAATCAGGACAATCATGGATCAGTGAGGCCCAGCAGTGACTTAGCGATTGTGTGGTCAGCTGCTGCTCAAGCAGCCCTACCTCATGAAGACCTTGTGTACAACAGAACAAAACTCTGCCCCTGCTCTGCGCTGCCTCCCAGCTCACTGGGATGCCCAAGACCATTTCGCAGCCTCTGAGTAACCTGAGAATCTTCCAACCAGGATGCTCATTTTCCAGGAGTGCACTGAAGAGTCTTCAATTGCGATTTATAGAATTTTCTTTAGCTAATCTTAGGAAGTAGATCAGAACGCCTTTCCCTCTAGTTGTCTTAGTCTGGAAGCTTTTACCACCATCAATGAGCCCTGCTGGTTTTGAAGCACCAGTAGTGTAAGTTCTAGCAGCCTAGCAACACACAAACCACGGTATGACAATCCGCCAGACTGAGAGCGGTGTTAATTGTGATGGAATCACAGTTTTAATACATGGAGAAGATCACATTCTTCTTGAAGCCAGACTTCATTATAGGAGTTAGCATATGCTTTGTTCCTCCTCTGAAAGATAATAATGCAACACCTTCTTAAAGCATCTGACTGCAGCTCAATCTTGCACTAGAGTCAAATGAACTAAAAATCCATAGCTGACCCTCCCTGGGTTTCTTAGGCTGTAAAGTACACAGAAGGAGATTACTTACCTTTTCCTGCTGAACCACTGGTGGATTTGAACCATCAGATAGACAGGCTCAGCCTTTCCGTTAATAGTGCAACTTCCTATGGACTATGCTACCACATCTCCCTCAGAGTCCCATGAGAAGGTTTAAAAATGCTGATTCTAATATTTGGTCTACGGTGTAGCCTGGACAATATTTTAAGTTCTCAATTTGCTTTTCAATGGTAGCCGGAGTTGAAAATTACAAAATGCCTAGAAAAATGCACTGCCTTCCAGTTCACTGGGAGTTTTAATAATATAACACATTTAAAATGGAACCAACTTGAGGACAAGTACTAGATTATTAATTGCTTCCAGGATACCATTCAATCTGATGACTTTTTTTTAGAATTTCAAGTCATCTGAGAGGTTATTTAATAGAGACCAGGGGATGAAATAAGGTTAACTTATTATCTAGAAAATGTTTTCCAACCCAATAGCTGTGAAGAAGGATGTATTCGCTAGAGGACACACCTTCTGCACTCACAGCTGAGCGAACGGACCAGACTGAACCTCGGCGGAAGGAGTAGTTCCTGTGGGAAGTGCTCGAGGTGCAGGAAGGACTCACGGACAGCCGACGGGATGCCAGATTGGTGACTTCTTCTACTGGCAAAGAAAATGGGGAACGTGAACTTTGATCGTACAACAAAAGTGATCATCACGACAACTATAATTGAACTTACATAACAAGTACACACTGCTTACCAGAAGAGCAGTAATTTAGTAATTTAGAATTATACTTTAGAAAAGAAAAAAAAGTCACAGAAAGAGAAGAAATGAAAAGAATCTAAAAGAATGCAAAACAGTAGTGCAACCACTCAATGAATTTAGAATGGTTCAAAACTCATGTTCTTACTCAATGGCCAAATTGTTTGGACTTTTCAATGATATAAAGTGGCTTATGAATTGACTTCATTCTTCAATGAAATGTTAATCTTTGGATTATTTGAAATATCACTTTGGATCCCACTATTCCCTTAAATCAGAATCACCAATCTATTCATCATCATACCACATCATTCACTTGAGATTCACTGTAATCATGGCCAGCTCGAAATCTTTAGAAAACAACTCTTCCCTTTCACTGAATGATTTCAGGTCAGAAAAAGGTTGTTTCAAAGCAAATTCTCTCCCTGTTACTCAGCTTCCCCCACCCCCTCAAGAGGTTCAGTGGAGAAGGCACCTTCTTCTTCCGGCTCTGAGTTCGGGGTGCAGGTGGGTTCATAGCAAGCCTCCTGAGTGATGGGGATGGCGGTGATGAGGCTGGCTTCTCGACCCAGGCGTTTCTTTTCCTCTTCCTGCTGTAAGTTCTTTAAGATGTGTTCAGCCCTTTGATGGGAGCGGGACACAGCTCGGGCTGAAAAGGATTTCTGTGAAGATGCGAGAACAAGTTTACTTAATAACAACACTTGTATGAGATTACACCCAAGATCTCATTTCAAGCAGCACTGTTGGTTTGTTTTTGTACCAAGTTTATAGGTTGTATTCAATTTAATTATTCCTTTTCAATTAATTAAAACAATTCTCCGAGGATGACTGTAATTTCTAGAAAGAATTATATTGGTTCTTTAGAATTGTGGATAATATTCATAATCCACCTTTCAAGCATTAAAACCAAATAAAAACTTTTATATGTATTTATTTTATATTTTATTTCTTTTAAATATTTTGAACTGGTTTTAAATGAAGGACATAAATCTTGTAAGATTACTAAAATAGAAATTCTGAAATATAAGCAAGAGGAAACTAGAGCTATATGACATTTTAAATATAGTTAGTCATGTGATTTATTTCATTTTTTGGTGCTTAAGTCTCTATCACATGGCATGCTATAAATGCATCACAGTATTTATAGGAACAAAGATGTGGAATGGAAATTATGAAGTTGACAGTATTACTGAATATACAATCTGGCTCTCTATTTGCAAAGGATAAAGTGTATAACTAATAATGTAAATAGAGTTGACAGTGCAAAATGGTTCTTTATTAATGTATTAATTACAATGCTTATGCTGAGACAAATTCTGATAACTTGTCTATGGGAACAGAGTCAGTGATGGTATAGTACAGAAGTGATCACTGGAGTTCCTTGCTACTAATTAAACGAAAAGTTCACTTACAACAGTAATATCATATCCACATGTTGGCCTGTTGTCACACGAGGTTTTAGAGACGGGCAGAAAATTAAAATATCTCACCTAAATATCAGCATTCGTGGAAGATTTCTTTATGCTGAATTTTAGTATAATAAAAAGTACAATAGCAATTCAAGAGATTTCATGACTTACATGAGAATTCACTTTCAGAATCGGGTGGTTATGCTGTTTAGTTTTAATAAGAATTGGGAAAATAGGGAGCTGTGGTGGCCTAGTGACAAGAAGCTGCACTGCAATTCTGAAGGCATGTGGTTCCAGGCTACCAGCTGCTCCGTGGGAGAAGGAGGGGCAATCTCCTCTTGTGCCAGTCAGATCTGATTTGATGGTACAGAACAACAACAACAACAACAATAACAACAACAACAACAGCAACAACGAAAATATTTAAAATATAAAAAAAATAATTGGGAAAATAACCATGGATTAAGAAAAAATAAGTGAGTATAGAATCAGATGATTTCAAAGTTATTAGGATTGGAGTGAGCAGTCTCAAATGAACCAAAAAAAAAAAAAAAAAAAGAAACTGGAAAGAAGCAAAGTCGTAGATCATTACATAAGTGTTTTGGGTCTACCACAGAGGAATGTGGTAATACCTTTCTGGAGGAGATTTTGTGATATATATACCAAAAATCTTTAACACTGATATGCTAGCTACTCACTCTGGTGGCCTAGTGGTAAGGAGTTGTGAGCTATGCCAAAGGCACATGGTTTGAGGCTGCCAGTTGCTCCAAGAAAGGAATACAGGGAATATCCTTCTGTGTGTTTTACAGCCTCTGAAAACCCACAGAGGGTCAGCTAGGGTCTGATTCAACTCGCTGGCACACATCAGCAATTACTATCACTTGTGGGCCACTTTGTTACACTGCAGTGGCTTACATGATGCTGTGCTGCTGGAAGCTAGGACACCAGTGTTTCAAATACTAACAGGGTCACACAAGTTCTTTGGAAGAGCTTCCAGATTAAGACAGACAAGGAAGCAAGACCATCCATCCATTTTTTAAATAATTGGGGTTCAGCTCTCAGATGCATAGCAAGTAACTGCAAAGACCATGGCTTAGTATTTAGATTGACATTGTTGCTTGTCAGTACTCTGGAGAGGTCCCTGACAGCAAATTTTCCCAATGCAATTAGTCTTTTGACTTCCTGACTGCCGGTGCTAAGAGTGTTGACTATGGAGCCAAGCAAGCTGTAATTGTTAACAACCTCAATCCCTTCTCCATTTATCATGGTGCTACCAATTGGCTGTACATTATATGCAGGTAAAATCCTGCTGAAGATTATTTAAAAACAGCTGGAGCAGAAGTATCTCAGCAGGGAACTGCCAGAAATGGGAAGTGCCAGCACTGGCACATCTTTTTGAAGAGGCTTTCGAACAAAGGGTATCACTGCTTACATTAGCTGGATTTGGGCTGAAAACAGAATGCCAGGAAGATGTGTTGCTGTGTGTGTTAATGACTTTACAAAGATATCTCACTATTGCTATTGTTGTTATATGCTGTAGAGTTGCCTATGACTCACAGCGACCCTTTGTACAACAGCCCTGAACTCTGCTCTATCCTGCCCAATCTTATTGTCTCTAACACATGTACGCCTATTACCCTAGTCACTGAATCAATCCATCTATTCGAGAGTCTTTCTGTCTTGCACTGTCCCTTCACCCTCCCAAGCATGATATCCCTCAGATGAAGCTTTAAAATACTTGCCTCCAAGGAGCAGCCTGATCTCATCCACTCTAGGACGAACCTCTTTGTTCTCCTAGCAGCCCATGGTATATTCAATACTTTTCTCCAGCACCACAGCTCAAAGGTATTGATACTCTTTCTATTATCCTTAGTCATTGTCCAGCTTTCTGATGCATAGCAAATAATTGCAAGGACTATGGCCTGGATCAGGCACACCTTAGTCTCCAGACTGACACTGTTACTCTTCAGTATTTTGGAGAGGTCTCTGACAGCAGACTTTCCCAGTGCAATTCATCTTTTAATTTCCTGGCTGCTGGTGCTAAGAGTGTTGACTGTGGAGCCAAGCAAACTAAAACTATTAACATTCTCAATCATCTATCATGATGCTGCCAATTGGCTTTGTTTCCTTGATGTTGAGCTTCAATTCATATTGAAGGCTGCAGTCCTTGATCCTCTGCAGCAAATGCTTCAGGCCCTTCTCAGTTTTAGCAAGTAGGGCTTTGTCATCTGCAAAACGCAGATTGTTGATAAGTCTTCCTCCAATTCTGATACCACATTTCTCCTCACAGAGCCCAGCCTCCTGGATAATCGGTTCTGCACACAGATTGAAAAGGTATGGAGATAGAACACATCCCTGGCCTATACCTAGTATATGGATCATAATAAATTATAGATAACATTGAGAAGAATAGGAATTCCATGGTGCTATGTGAAACCTATTCACAAAGACATTATTTGAACAGAAGAAGAAAATATAAAAAAAGGTGTTATGTGTTAGTGTTGCAGTTGCACCATATTTATTCAATAAATATGCTAGGAAAATAATCTGAGAAGCTGGGCTATATTCAGAAGAATATGGCATCAGGATTGGTGGGAGACTCAACAGCCTGTGTTATGCAAATGACACAAATTTGCAGTGAGTGAAGAAGCCTTGAAGTATGTACTTTTTAAATACAGTGCTTGGTGAGGTTTAAGAACTGTAACCTTCAGTACAGAAAACATCACAACATAATGAAAACAAAAGTTCTCATACCTGGAACAATGAGCACCACTGTGGTAAATTTTGAAGTGGTGAAGAGTTGGGCAGGGCAGGAAAGGGAATAAAACTTAACAAATACAGAAGGCGAATGAAGGCAAGGCAATATACAATAAGGGGTTGAATGGTATTGTAATTAATAATTAGATAAATCAATAATAAATAATATTTTAAAAATGTTTGTATAAAAATCCATATATTCTATGAACTTTTAATGAAATAAAAAATAAGGTGCAACAGAGCAAGCATGTCACTTTCAGGACTAAGGTGTATGGTCTTTTCGATTGTCTCACATGCAGGTGAAAGCTGGACAATGAATAGTGAAGCCTGAAGAAGAATTGGTATCTTTGAATTGTTGTCGCTATGTGCCGCAGAATCAGAGCTGACTCAGCTGACCCTCCAGCAGGTTTTCGGAGGCAATCAATCACATGAGAAGAGACTGCTCATCTTTCTCCCACAGAGTAATCAGTGGACTTGAACCACATGCTTTTGGGTTGGCAGCACAAATCTTTATGCATTAGGTCACCAGAGCTTTCTTTTGAACTGTGGTAGCTAATTATTAAACTGATAACTATAATGTTCTTTAGAAGCAGGGATGATAATAACATATGCTGGACCATTACCAGGAAGTGCCAGTCCCTTCAGAAAAAGTCACACTGGAAAATGTAGAGGAACCAAGAGAAGGAGCAAGACCAGATGGACTGACACAATAGATGTAAAAATTGGCTTAAACACAGCACAGATTGTGGGCATGGCATAGGACTGGACAGTCGAGACAAAGTGGCTGGGATTTGGAGCTCACCCAATGGTACATATCAACAAAAACAACAACAACAACAACACCACAAAAATTGCTATAAATTCCATGCATGTTGGAAAATATGCATAAGCCTGTGTAAAATGACATATGTTTTTTAAATTTTTACTTTATTAACTTTTCTAAATAAACTTTATTTTCTACATTCCTCTTATAATCTAAAGTATTATTTAATAGGCAAAAGGGGTTCTTTTTGGAAGACTCAATCTTTTGAAATGTTCATATGACCATTCCTTGTCCATATATCAAAGACAAGGCTTAAAACTCAACTCTATATGAAATATTTCTAGATGGTAACCAGTTACCATTGAGCTACTTCTGATCCAGAACTGCCCCAGGAGTGCTAGTGTAGAATTAGGCTTCACAGGGTTTTTAATCATCAACTCTTTGGAAGTAAATCACCACGCCTTTCTTCTCATGAACTTCTGGGTGGACTTCAATCAGTCAGCAGCCTCGTGTATTAACACTGTTAGCACTACTAGACTGAAAACCCATTGCCATCAATTCTACGATTCTGACTCACGGGTACCCTCCATTGGATTCCCCAGGCTGCAAATCCTTTGGGGAGGAAAGTGATTGTCTCTCTTCTGTGAAGCAGCTGACAGATTCAAATTGCTAGCCTTTTGGTTAGATTTAAGCCAACACATGATGTGCTCTGCCACCAGGACTCCTACATTAGATGTAAGAGTGATATGTAAGAGCTGCATAACAGCTGCATTTTTAATGTTTGCTATCAGGTAAAACTGATGACCAGGAAAGGGTAGAATAAATTAAGGTCCAAAAAAAGGAGGCAAGCATTGCCAATAGTTTTCTTCCCTCTTTAAGGAATAGTAGTATTAACTTTTAATTAACTTGCTCATTATAGAATAAATTAATTTTTTTGGTGACGAGTAAGGTAAGCAGGCTTTGACTAAGAAATAACTGCCTATGCTCACATGAATTGAATAGCTTTATAAAGACGCTGATACTTTGATTATAAAAGAAAACAGTGTTTTCTTGGAGTTGTACAACTGCTCACTCAGAAATGTTCTTTCTTTTCTAGTGATAAGAACCAAGCCCTTTGTGGTTGCTGATTACATTCTTATTACAAGAACTAGCAAATTATTGTGTATATTCATGTTCTCTCACACATACATATCAGGAAACCTGAAGATCTGGGCAGGAAAGAAAGCACCTGTTACTCACAGACTGGTCCTCATTAATGGGGTCCTGGACACTCCCGCTGCACTGAGGGACCCATGGAGGGTCAAACATGGGGACAGATGGCATTCCAAGCACTGGTGATGGCAGAGTGAAGTTTATACTGGGTGGTGGAATCTGTTAGTTGATATTAGAAAAATATAGTCAGTAAAGAAACAGGTCTGAAGTATAATTATGACACAATTTAGTTAGAGTTAAGGACCTGATTCCTCTGGGGAAATTAAGCATTATTATAAATAGGTATTCTCCAATAATTTCTCTTGTAGAACACAGAATGGACTTTATTGGACTTCAGTTTACTTATCTGTAAAATTAAAGCTTTCAACCAAATTATTTCTATTTGTATCAATCACTCCATCTTCAAAATCATTAAGATGTCTAAAATAACAAAACAACTGGAAGGTTATACATCTTGTAGATGTTTACTCTTGGGGATGCTAGTGAGATTTGTTAAGACTTCATTTTCTTACTCCACATTAATCTATAACAAAACATTTTAATAAAAATGCATTCATGTAGACATGGGTGTACATACAGGAAAAACAAAAGAAAGAACTAACTACTTGGCCACACACTGTGGCTTCAAGGATTTGAACAAACTGTGGGTTAAATTTGCTTCTCTCATACAAAATTGACATCACCTTAAAAATCTGCTGTGCCCCTTCCTCCATCCGGGGCCAGACCTGATAGCGAAACCGCCAGAGGGTGTGGAACTTGAGGACGGCGTTGAGCCTCTGCACAGTCTCGGGGTGGTGGAACTCGGACATCAGCATGTCGGACACGGCTTCAGGGACTTTCACCGCACACAGCAGGAACATGGCAGCTAGAACATTGGACAATTCGTCAATGACACACCTCTTCATGTCGATTGATTCCTGGGTGATGAGGAGGAGATGAGACTGTGCCTAGCTCTCTCACGTAACTCCAGGGCTAATGGAGACAGACCACCCGGAGGGGCAGAAGCAAAGCTATTTCAGCCAGTGGAAGGCAAGCAGTCCTCTTTATGCCCCTATGATGTGTAAACTATGATGTTCCAGTATGATGTGCAGTGAAATCAGGACAGTTGGTGTCAGCCTCTCCCTATGGACCTCCTTTCCACCAGACCTTACTTAATCTTTTTTTAAAATTTCATTTTATTTTTTTACTAGTTTATTTATAAAATTCCAATACAAATTTGAACAAATTCTTTCAATTTCTCTTACTTAATATTATTAAGTAATATTTATCACCAATTTTATTCCTAGAATTTCCTTCACTCATCTTTTTTCCAAAGTCGCTGATGGATTAAAGTTGCCAGAGAGACAAGGCCTTTGGGTTACAGCACAAGTCCCTACTGTCCCCACCACCACTCTTAATCATAGACTAGTATGTGATTAAACAGAGCTGTAATTGCTTAAATGTAACCTTTCTTAGATTACATGAATACTAAGAAAAAAATTGTTTCACAAAATATCCCTTGACGAACCTTTTTCGTTTCATGTGTTTTTTTGTGATATAATTATATCATTAAAAACCAAAAGAAGTTTTAAACTTTGAATCGTTGTGGTTGAAGTTTTTGATTTAAATTTATCACACTTTTCCTGTAATACTTACTAATTAGCAGAGATTATACTATACTATACTATACTATACTATACTATACTATACTAATTTGTTGTTGTTAATTGCCTTAGAGTTAAGCACGACTCATAGCAACTCCAAGAACAAAATGCCTGAAGCCCCTCTACAACCATCCACATTTATCAAAGTTCATAGAGCTTCCGGAGGCATGTTATTTAGGAAGTGGATGCTACTCCCGTTTCTAAACCTGTCATAGTATGTTATTGTTGTTATATGCCACTGAGTCACCTGTGATGCATAACAACCCTATGTACAGCTGCTCTGAACCCTTTGCTGTCCTGAGCCAGTCTCACTAACTCTGACACACCAACCCCCATCACCCCAGTCACTATATCAATCCATCTCATCTGGGGTCTTCCTCTCTGGAGCAGTCCGTCCACCCTTCCAAGCATGATATTCTTCTCCACGGACCAATCTCTCCTGGCCATGTGCTTAAAGTAAGTGAGGAAGAGCTTCAAAATCCTAACCTCCATGGAAAGACTTGGTTTTAGACCTATTTGTTTCCTTGGCAGTCCTGGGTATGTTCAAGACTCTTCTCCAGCACCACAACTTGAAGGTGTCTATTCTTCTTCTTTCATCCTTGGTCATTGTCCAACTCTCTGGAACATAACAAGTAATTGAGAAATCTATGGCCAGGATTAGACACAGCTTTGTATCTAGACTGACATCATTCCTCTTCAGCACTCTAGAGAAATCCATGACAGCAGATTTTTCCAATGCAATTTGTCTTTTCATTTCCTGACTTCTGATGTTAAGAGTGTTGACTGTGGAGCCGAGCAAGTTGTAATTGCTAACAACCTCAATCTCTTCTCCATCCATCATGATGCTGCCAATTGGGCCAGTGGTGAGAATCTTTGTCTTCTTGATGTTGAACTTCAAT
>NW_006399856.1:11319479-11320347 GCF_000299155.1 Elephantulus edwardii
GTGTATGATATTAGTGATATTGTTCAATAGTTTCCACACTCTCTCAGGTCACATTTTTTTTGGAATGGGTATAAATATGGATCTCTTCCCAGTTGGCCAAGTAGTTGTCCTCCAGAATTCTTTGCACAACTTGATAAGCAAATGCAGAGCAGCATTTATTTGCTGAAATATATCAATTAGTATTCCATCAATTCCCAGGGCTTTATTTTTCACAAAGTCCTTCAGAGTAGCCTGAACTTCCTCCTTCATTACCATTACCTCTTGCTCATATGTTTTCTTAAAATTCTTTTGTGTCAGCCAATTCTTTTCAGTGTAATGACTCTGTACACTCCTTCCATCTTCTTTTAATGCTTTCTGAATTACTCAATATTCTGCCCATAGCATCCTTAAGCATTGCAACTTGTGGCTTGAATTTATTCTTTAGTTATTTCAGCTTAAGAAATACCGAGTTTGGCCCTTTTGATTTTCCAACTCCAGCTCCTTGCACATTTCATTGTAATATTTTGCCCTGTTTTCCCGAGCAGCCCTTTGAAATCTTCTATTCAGCTCCTTAACTTCTTGGTTTCTTACTTTTGCTTTGGTTTATCAATGCTCTAATGCAATATTCAGAGTCTCTTCTGACATCCATTTTGGCCTTTTCATCTTCTTCCTTCTTGGTTATGACTTTTTGCATTCTTTGTGAACAATATTATTGATATCTTCCTACAGCTTATCTGGTCTTCATTAGTTTTCAAAGCCTCAAACTTATTCCTGAATTGTTGTTGTTATGTGCCATGGAATCACCTATGACTCATAACAACTCTATGTACAACAGCCCTAAACCCTGCTCTATCCTTACCAATCTCACTGTCTCCAACACACCTACCCC
>NW_006399856.1:11321777-11334292 GCF_000299155.1 Elephantulus edwardii
TTCCTGGATCATTTCATATTCTGCCCAAAGCATCCTTAAGTATACCAATTTGAGGCTTGAATTTGTTCTTCAGTTCCTTGAGCTTAAGAAATGCTGAGCGAGTTTGGCCCTTTTGATTTTCTGACTTCAACTCCCTCCACATTTCATTGTAATATTTTACTTTGTCTTCATGCGCTGCCTTTGACATTTTCTGTTCAGCTTTTTAATATCTTGAATTCTTCCCTCTGTTCTGGCTTCTTGGTGCTCTAGTGCAATATATCCTTGTAGATTGGGGTATTTTTGGGGGGAGTATTTTTTAAATGTTTATTTTATACTGGTTTATTTGCATTGTTTTTCACACCAGATCTTTCCCATTTATTTCACCTCCTCTCCCTCCACCCTTCAAATTTTGTGACTCTATGATTAATGCTCCCCCTCCACCCCACCCATTCTCTGCTCCCACCCTTCCCCACCTTGGATCCTCATACTCATTCTACAACAATGGTTTTATACAGTATTTGTCCTATGGGACTGAGTTTTTTCACTTAGCATAATGTTTCTCAGTTCCTCCCATGTTAGGTAGTTATTTACAAAATCATTGCTCCTGCTTGCTGCATAGTGTTACAGCATGTATTGAATGTACTATAATATCTCAATGCATTCAATTGTGGTTGGACATTTGGGCTGTTTCCATGTTCTTGTGATAGTTGAGTAACACTGCTATGAACACTGGTGTACAAGTCTTTGTTTGTGTCTCAATTCTCATTTTCTCATGTATATTCCAAGCAGTAGAATAGCTGGGTCATATAGAATTTCTATGTTCAGCTTTTTGAAGAAGCACCAAACTGCCTTCCAGAGAGGTTGCACCATTTTACAATCCCACCAACAATGTATAAGAGTTCCTGGGGGTTATTTATTTTTAAATGTTTTTCCCTGGGAGTATTTTTTAACTACTGAAATACAAAATTTTAAATCTCAGCTTCTAGAATAACCACTTATTTTGCCAGTCTTATACTTCTCTTCAAACCTTACCTTGGATTCTTCTCAAACTTAAGCTTGGATTTTTCTGGTGTCTTGAGTTGAAGAGCAGGGTCTCTGAGGACATTCTTGTTGACAAAGGTTTTTGCCAAAGGGGATATTCACTGAGTACCTTCTAGGAATGAGGTGATTATAGTTAAAAACTTTCAAAAGAGACTTGATCTTTGACCTCCTGGCAATGTTCTTCTTGTCCATGACAACTGTCATTTTTCAGGGACAGTGGTCAGTTCTAGCCACTAGAGCATGTCTGTAAGGGTGAAGGGTGGTCTGAGGTGCCATCATCAATAGTTTTGACAATGACAGCTTTGCGTCCAGGGTAGCACCTGGCCAGGACGAGAACCAGCTCCCCAGGCACTATGAATTTGCTCATTTAAATGGTAAGCACCCAGGAGGACAACAGAAAGGCTCTTTGCAAATTGATTTAACTTTAATGACACTTTTCTTAAAAGGCTGTCTTCCTTTCCTATGTGACTGGGGATTATTTAAGTTATACATTGCTGATTCTTTTCTGGGGCTTTTGCAGGCCCCCTCCTTTCTTCTCCTCTAAGCTAGCTTACTGTTGTGATCATTACGCTTTTCTCTCTTCTGATTTTCCCTCAGGGGTTTCATCCACTTGCTTTGGCTACCTCATATATCAATTTATCAATTTCTTCTCAAGTACCCCTCTAGCTTTGGCCTTTCTCATTAGTTCTGGTGACATCATCAATATAACTCTTCATCAGAAAAATTGCTACTTACAACATCAGACTACTCCATATATTGCTGCCACACCAATCTTGGTAATCGTCTACATCCTGTAGATAACATTTTCTCTCAACCAGAACTCTCCCCACTGTTCTAGGCAAAAGTCCACATTTTTAGGCTGTCATTCAAAGTCCAATACATTTTAAACCTCAACCCCAAACTCATTCCATCTCATTCAGACTCACTGTGACTCTATAGGACAGACTAGAACTATGTCACAGGCATGAAGCAAACTACCACATTTTTCTCCTATAAAGTGGATGATGAATCCAAACAGCTGACCTTTTAGCTAACCCCTCCCTGCCCCACTAGGGCTCCGTAAGCTACAGCTTACTCACCAATACTAAATTTGAGTTTTCATTTTAAGTAAACACATTTATTACAGTACTGTATCAAAGGGTAAAAGGCTGCAATCAACCTAAATTTTAATACTAATCTGAAAAAATGATGATGTATTCATTTGTTTAGTGGAATATCTGGTAGCTGTTAAAAGGAGGTAGAACTGTAAACTCATTTTAGAAAGAATCTCCTAAATATTTTAACTGAAGAATGCAAGGTACAAAAGCATGCTTCATTTATGTAACAAAAAGAGAAACATCCAACTCTCTCTCTCTCTACACACACACACACACACACACACACACACACACACACACATTCATATATACATAATGACCCCTTGATGAATTTCTGGGGAAGGAGCAGAAATTAATGAGAAAGAGGGTAAAATTTTTCTACTTCATAGGATTTTGGATTTTTATTTTTACCATGTGCATTTCTCAATTGAAATAACTATACAAACATCTGGCAGCTCTGGTGGTTTAGTGGCAAAGAATTGTGCTGTCAACCCAAAGGCACACAGTTTGAATCCATCAGCTCCTCCTCAGGAAAAAGAGGGGCGACCTCCTCTCATGTGATGTATTGCTCCTGCTGGAGGGTCATCTATGAGTCAGTTCTAACTTGTCGGTTCACAACAACAACATGCAAACATTAAATTATCTAGAGAAAAAAAATGAATATCACATATTTTGTAATCACTACTCATTAGCCATGTAGTTTTGGACAAGTCACTTACATTTCAACAAATTTGCTTTTAAATTGTAATGTTGTTGTATGTTGTTGTTAGGTGCCATCGAGTTGCTTGTGACTCATAGCGGCCCTATGTACAACAGCCCTAAACCCTGCTCTATCCTGTGCCAATCGCACTGCCTCTGACACACCCATCCCAATTACCCCAGTCACTGAATCAATCCACCTCATAGAGGGTCTTCCCCTCCTGTGCTGTCCCTCCACCCTCCCAAGCATGATGTCCCTCTCCAAGGACCTCTCCCTCCTTATAACATGTCCAAAGTATGTCAGACGAAGCCCCAGAATCCTTGCCTCCAAGGAGTAGCCTGGTCTAATCCTCTCCAGGATGAATCTGCTTGTTTTCTTGGCAGTCCAGGGTACATTTAATACTCTTCTCCAGCACCACAGCTCAAAGGCATCAATTTTCCTTCTATCCTCCCTAGTCATTGTCCAACTCTCTGATGAATAACAAGTGATTGCAAAGACCATAGCCTGTATCAGATGCACCTTAGTCGCCAGAGTGACACCATTGCTCTTCAGTACCCTGGAGAGGGCCCTAACAGCAGACTTTCCCATTGCAATACATTTTTTTATTTTCTGGCTACTGATGCCAAGAGGTTTGACTGTGGAGCCAAGTAGACTAAAGTTGTTAACAATCTCAATCTCTTCACCACCCATCCTAATGCTGCCAATTGGTCCAGTGGTGAGAATCTTTGTCTTCTTGACATTGAGCCTCATCCATACTGAAGGCTGCAGGCCTTGACCCTCTGCAGCAAGTGCATGAGGTCCTCCTCAGTTTCAGCAAGCAGGGTTGTGTCATCTGCATAACGCAGATTGGTGACAGATCTTCCACTAATCCTGACATCACACTTCACCTCATAGAGCCCGGCCTCTCAGACAATCTGTTTTGCATACAGGTTGAAAAGGTATGGAGATAGGACACATCCCTGGCATATGCCTTTCCCAATTTTGAACCATGCAGTGTTTCCCTGCTCTCTTCTGACGACTGCCTCTTGGTCCGAGTATAGGTTTTGCATTAGAATGATCAAGTGTTCTGGGATTCCCATTCTTCTCAGAGTCAGCCACAGTTTGTTATGATCCACACAGTCAAACACCTTTGCATAATCAATGAAACACAGATAGACATTCTTCTGGTATTCCCCGCTTTCAGCTAAGATCCATCTAACATCAGCTACAATAGACATAGATAAATGCTCTCATAAGATTTAATGCAGTTAAGAAAGGTGCTCATACTAAATCTGGAAATAATAATACAAAGAATAGTCTCTTTTGTATATATATCAAGACAAGACCATCATCTACAATTTGGGAGGACTCATTCTGAGACATCCATTTTGAATTTGTGATTTGAGAGACTCTTAATGGTCTTGTTCAAACCACATAGTGAAACAAAAGGGCGCACAAGGAGCCTGGACCAGCTTTCTGAGCCTGGCTAAGGGGAGTCAATCGAACACATGCCCTTCTCTCCTGCTTGCACCTTGGATCAGTAAAGGCAGTGGCTGCAGGAGCAGGCTGCCAGGTGGTTTCTTTACCTGCTGCTCCTGCCATGTGCTCATCCATGCTGAGCAAGAGCTCCCAGGCAGCCGGCTGGATGTCTCCATACATTTCCTCGGTCAGAATGGGTGCAGCTTTGATTAACAGAGATAGGGGTGCAGGTGACAGGCTCATTACCTGGAAAAGATGGAAGCCATGTTTCAGTATGTTCTGATGAGAAAGTGGCTCTATTGCAGTGGGGAGAGGTGCAGTTACAGCCAAGCTCCTTAAGCCTTGTCTCTGTGGGAGTTGGCAGCATAGGAAGAAGTCATTTTCCCCTTGCACACTTGGTGGCACTCTTGGTTTATGCCAACACTGCTGACACTGGATGCCCCAAATGCTAGTAAACAGGATATGGGGAGTCCCTTCCCTGAAATGTCCCACCGATATTCCAGATCCAGGTGTCAATACCTGCAGTCTGATGTACTTCAGCATCCCTGAGTCCTTCTTCCCTTCCAGGTTGGCGTCTGAAACTCTCTTCTTCAGAGAAGGTGTCCTCAGGCATGACTTGTCTGAGCACTAAAAAAAAACATGAGATCAGTGATGGGGAGTGAGTGTTTCATTTTGTAAAAAACCCAACAGTACAGTGTTTTGCCCAAATTCTCCAAACAAGCATCTTCTTTTTTTAAAACTGTATTTCCATATGCTTCTGTACTTTTTTATTTATTAATTTAAATGAAAATTTATAGAGACTTTGGATTTCCATTCATTCACTGTTGCATTTTTCTCTTTTAAAAGTCAAAGAAAAATTCTTTCATTGCTATACAATCCCTCCCCCGCAAGTCCACTCCACTATGCAGCCTTTGTTCTGGACTCCTGTCATGATAATAATACTTAATTATATATCCCTTTTTTAATTTTTGTTTTTATTTTTAATTTGGTGTACTGTCGAATTGGATCCAACTGGCACAGAAGGCGTTTGCCCCTCCTTCTCCAGCGAAGCATCTGGTGGATTTGAACCGAGCACCTTTGGGATTGTAGTACAGCTTTTTGCCACTAGGCCACCAGAGCTTCTATATAACCCTTTTAAATAGTTCCCTCTCTCATCTGTTTCAATGCAGTACACATAGTTTATCCCATCTACCTCAGTCTCCCTCCAGCCCCGATATCAGTCCCATTTTACAACTGTGGCACTGTGCAGTACTAGTCCTATCAAACAATTAATAATAAATAGGATTACTCCAGACCCTAATTCCAGACCCTCAGCTCCTTGGTTCCTGTACATTAATTCTGTGATTAAATGGACAGTTAGAGATATTTAGCAGCACACTCCTCTTTCTCCTTTGAGGAAATTATCACCCAGGCAGGTGAAGTAACATGCCCAAGTCATAAAATGAACTACTACTACAAAAAAGAGAGGATGTGGATCATTTGATCTCTGTTACAGATCTAATTCTATCTCACTAAACTCTTAGAAGGGAGCTCTAATGACCACAGGGAAATGCACTGCTAGCCCACAGGAACACATTGTCTCTGAGATGCTGGGGAGAAAGTTGGAAAATCTTTTCCCATGTGATTTACAGCTTCAAAAACTTGTGAAAGGGTCAGCTATGAGTCTGTTCCTACTCTATGGCAATGAGTGTATGAGAAATTTCTAGAAAAGCAGACCTTTTAAAACACTAAGCAATTTAAAATCCATTCTGTGGGTTGAATGCTACCAATTGAGTCAGTTGTTCAGTGGGGTGGGGGGGCAGTTTTAGAGAGGTTAGAAAGTAAAAGGCAGGAGATGCAAATATGGCATCCATCCCATAGGCCCGAGTTGTGCACGTAAAATGGATTTTTTAAAGGAAGACACACTCCTCTATAGGAGGCAGTAGCTCTTTCAAATTGTCCTTTCAACTAGATTCTAAACAGGCTTCAGTCATCTGCATAAGATGAAACAATTTTCTCCTCTGACTTTTTAAATGCCAAGGAGTGGATAAACAGAGAACATGGGAGAAAGACTGGCCCTACTGGTGACAGGCTCTTGTTTATTTATCCTAATCCTGGTTCCTCCTATTTCTGTACCCCAGGCTACACAAAGAGAGAATCTAGCTCCTTGCACAGAATAAAAGCTCATTTTGTTTTCCTATTGCCATGTCAATGAGATACTCTGCCCTTATGCCAAGAGGAAAAACTGAACTCCTTAACTATTTTTTGAACAGAGCTTCACAGTGTTATAGATGGAGCTATTTTGGAAGGAAAGACAAATGCAAAACACACACACATATTCCAAGAAAGTCTTTTGAAGGTCTAACAGGAAAAAAGGCCCAACACAAAGCATCTGTTATGTGAATGGGACAGAATCAACTCTTTAATGAACCTATTTGGGAAAAGGCGAATGAGGACTCTTGCTGTGCTTTCTAAAGACAAAAGGATGGATGTGTATACTTAGGAACGAACCTCACTTGGGGACAGAAACCTGGCATTGCTTCTGTCTTTGAATGTAACATATAACAGCAAGGAAGCACTGCATAGTTCAAAATTGGGAAGGGTGTGCATCAAAGACGTGTCCTATCACCCTGACTTTTCAATCTATATGCAGAACACATTATCCAGGAGGCTGGGCTCTATGAGAAGTATGACATCAAGATTGGATGTAGACTCATCAACAATCAGCGTTATGCAGATGACACAACCCTGCTTGCTGAAGCACTCGCTGCAAAAGGTCAAGGAATGTAACCGTCAATATGGATTGAGGCTCAATATCAAAAAAACAAAGATTCACACTACTGGGCCGATTGGCAGCATCCTGATGAATGATGAAGAGATTGCGATTATTGACAGCTTCAGTTTGCTTGGCTCCACAGTCAACATTCTTGGTACCAGCAGCCTGGAAACTAAAAAACTACATTGTGAAAATCTTCTGTCAGAGATGTCTCCAAAGTATTGAAGAACAATGATGTCAGTCTGGAGACAAAGGTGCACCTGATCCAGGCCATGGTCTTTGCAATCACTTGCTATGCATCAGAGAACTGGCCAGTGACTAGGGATGATAAAAGGAGAGTTGATGCCTTTGAGCTATGGTGCTGGAGAAGAGTATTGAATATGCCATGGACTGCTTGGAGAACAAACAAGTTTGTTCTGGAGAGGGTGAAGCCAGGCTTCTCCTTG
Organism: Elephantulus edwardii; assembly: GCF_000299155.1. Taxonomy (NCBI): domain Eukaryota; kingdom Metazoa; phylum Chordata; class Mammalia; order Macroscelidea; family Macroscelididae; genus Elephantulus; species Elephantulus edwardii. Next base: position 11,329,254 of record NW_006399856.1, read on the forward strand.
GAGGCAAGGATCCTGAAGCTTCGTCTGACATAATTTGGACATGTTTCCAGGTGGGGTCAGTCCTTGGAGAGATGTCATGCTTGGGAGGGTGGAGGGACAGCACAGAAGAAGAAGACCCTTAATGAGATGGATTGATTCAGTGCCTGGGGTAATGAGAGTAGGCGTGTCAGAGACAATACGATCAGAACAGGATAGAAGAGGGTTTAGGGCTGTTGTACAAAGGGTCGCTAGGAGTCACAGGTGACTCAACGGCACATGACAACAACAACAACAACAACAATAACAACAACAATAACAATCAACACAAGAACTCAACTCCCTGCCATCAAATTGGAGCTTGCTCATAGCTGACTCTCCAGTTGGGTTCTAGAGACTGTAAATTGAGTGGGAGGAGATTGTGCATCTTTCATGAAGCCACTAGGTGGCTTTTAACCAGCAGAGCGGCATGGCCTTTGGGTTAGCAGCACAACTCTCTACCGACAATGTCCCTCAGCTCCTTGTAATATATGCAGCATGAGTATTTTCTATATAGCATTACAGAGACCATAAAGATGGTGCAGGCTGGGGCAAGGTGCACATCTGTGATTCACAGGGTTACTAGGAGTTGTAATTGACTCAACAACATTCTAGATAATTTTGAAAAACTGTTCTCAAATCAATAATTGCAATCATTTTTTATTCAGCTTTCTTTAAAAAAGATAATTTAAACAGTGGCATCTCTGTACTTTTACCTATAAAGCAGAAGATATATTTTGCACAATAGCAGAAAACATAGGGAGGGAAAAAACCTATGAAGAAAAACCTCCAAAATCCCTATACACCCACTCCTCATTTTTAGAATACCTCACTGTCAGATATACTGCAATTAGGAAAGCTTTGTAAAAATTCCCAGGCAGCACCTCCAATGGAACAGGCTCCAAAGTAGGGCTGGGGCCACACCCTGCCCACCCTCCACAACTACCTCAAATAATATACCAGGAGCTGTGGGGTTGACTGGGTCACACAAGGGAAGGTGGCTGACTTCGTCCATACTACAAGGTGCGATAGGGCAACAGAAGGACCATGTGAGGTCACAAGGGAGGTATGGGAAGGGGGCCAGGTGTGGGAAGGGGGGAAGAGGGTAATGGTAATGAAGACCTGGAAATGCTCACATCAGTGGAGTAGGCAGGAAGGAGAAAAGAGGGAGGGTTTGTGGGGCCAGGGTGGATGAAGCATGATTGAATCCCTTCCCGGAATTGGAGGCAGAAGGTGGTAGGTAACCAGCAATATCCAGCCACCACCACTCAACCCTAACCCTTTAGCAGTCCACTAATGTGTAAGAGGGGTTCCACTACCATACTCATCCTTAGGTGCCTTGGGACACTTCAGGGGCAGTGAGCAACCGGGAAGGTACATGCCAACATGAGGGCAATATCTCTTCAAAGATAGCCTAGACTCCGTAAGCCTTAGGCATTTTTGATACACGGATTGTACATCTGTAAGGAGTCAGTCCAGCCCACAAAGATCCCGTGCCTGCTCTTCACGCACAAAAGTGCTCACCGCAGGATTATACACACATTAGCTCTGCAGTAAATCTCTTGGCTCTTGTCATTGTACAAGTTTCACAAGTTACTGACACTCGGCTTTTTTTTTTGGGGGGGAAGGTGCATGTTTCAACTTTTTTCCTGCTACCCCTCTGGCTGAAAAGAAACAGTTTTACCCACTTCATTTTTCACCTTCAAGCACTAAGAGGAAGAACTACTTTATTTAGAATATAGTATCAGACAAGATATGGGTGTATGAGAGACAATGAAGAACTCATGGATTAAGGTGACATATATATAAAAGTATAAAATTATAGTGTATTCAAAACCCTGTGTGTTTGGGCGTGCACAGAACTCCACTGACAGTGTTCCTCTAGACACATTGTGAATGCACAGTGTGTCTCCGAGCCTTGAAATGATTAGCGTCAGATGGGTGACAGAATGTACTAACTGCCACAGATATATTTTCTGCCACAAAAATAAATTAAATAGGAAAGGGGAATGAAATACAACTACTCAGGAGACTTGATTCTAATCAGAACCATGGCTATTGTTTTTGATGTATTGTCTACTCTGTTTTTCTTTTCGGTTCTGTAAGCGTGGGCACTGTTGATTTATGTGACAGATTCAGAACACACAAATGGAAAAATCATGAGAGGAGAAAAGAGCTTGTGAAAGAGTCTGGCATTTAGAAGGAAAGTGTCTATCACAGCAGACTCTGTATCCTTTCATTCCTCCACCTGGATGACTAATCTCAATGCATTAAGGATGCTGTTAGCTGTCACTGATTTGGCCCCTGACTGTGGTGACCTCATGCCTAACAGGAACACACCCAGGTCCAGCACCTTTCCCACAAGCACTTACAGAGTTGGCCACTGGAATTCACAGAGTTCTCACTGGCTTGTTTTGGCCATTGTGATTCACAGAGGTCTCACTGGCTGATTTCTACTCACAGACCTTTCTTTTGATCTCCTCTTAGTCTGGAAACTCTGAGGAAACTCGTTCAGTGTCACAATAACACAAGCCACTGACAGCTAGGTGGTGGCTGTGCAGGAGGTGTTTTAGGAGACTCGAACCTATATATTCCACATGGAAGGTAAAAACCACTGAGTAGAAGTAAGGCTTTTGCTTTACTTTGACTTCTTTTTTACAAATATGAGTAACAGCTGACAGTAAGACTCTTCTTGCATGTTCAGACCATGTTTGGGTGGTGCCAAAAGTGGAGACATTTGAGAAACGCCTGTGAACTAGGGCCTCATTCTGTTAGTCAATATTTCTTGTTCCTCTACTGTCAGGCAGATACTGTGTTATGAAGTATATAGAGTATAACATGTAAAATATTGCCTCAGTTCTCAAGGAGTCTATGATTAAGTAGATAACAGGAAAGAAAGATAAAAATTGCCCTATTTATTTTATACTTTGAAAATCAAGGGTCACTGAAAAAGTGGAAGTCCCTCATGAAGATGGATTCACACAATAGCTTCAAAAACGGGCTCAAGCATGCCAGTAACTGTGGGGACGCAACAGGAGCAGGCAGAGTTTGGTTCTGTTGTTTACAGGAATGCCAGAGTGAGGGCCAGCTTACAAGCATCTAAGACCATTCATCAGCTGGAGAGCCAGAGTGATCATAAATCCTCAGTGTTTCCCACTGCTCAGAAGATGAAACAAATCCTTGCCACAGTGCCTGGTCTTTATCTCCTTGTACAGCCTTGTCATACACCAATTGTAATTCTTTGTGTTCCGGTCATCATCCCTTGTACTTACTTCTTCTTTCTGGTGGGAAAACTACATCCACCTCACATCTGTGAATGCTTTGACTCAGATATACCTGTCAACATTGCTGCAGAGCCTCTCCTGTATTTTCCATAATGGAGTTCAAAGCCCCCTTATTTACCACGGTTGCAACTTTGTATCAGGTTAGGAAGGTCATTTGTTTAAGGTTGGTGTCTCCACCTACATGGTGTGCATCATGTGAGGACAGCAGTCATTCATGCCTGCTTCACTCATTAGTTATTCTACCCAACACCCGGTATAGATGCAGCCTATAACATCCTTTGAAAGGTTGTTGAATGACTAGACGGATTGATCAAGTAATGATTACTTGAAAGAAGAATAAGAAAAGCACAAGTAAAATTTCAAAGTGGTTCAGAGGAAAAAGGCAGGCAGGTAAGTAGCACTTATAGTGTACCTGAAATATGACTTGTGCTTAAAGGGGTAAGAAAAAGCTTCAGGGAAGAAGCATCATTGAATTGGATCTTGATGATGTTTGGGTTTGGCCTTGTATAGGCTCGAGAAACGATATAGAAAGTTAGTATCTTAACAGTATCTCCTGCATGAGGTTAACCCCGCCCCTTTGCCATAATTCATACCTAGTCTTTACCCTTACACAAATATACATACACGTGGGAAAAATAGTCAAACATAATATAGCAGAAGATGAGATGACTCATTTATGAGATATATATTGTTGTTGATTGCTGTCGAGTCGAGTATGACTCATAGCGACCCTGAAGCCTTTCTATAACTATTGGCATTTATCAAAGTTCATAGAGTTTCCAAAGGCATGTTGTTTAGGAAGTAGACACCATTCTTGTTTAGCAGAAGTAATATTTTCCCCTCAGAATCTCCTGCATTTTCATAAAATTTTTCAATGAACAAGTAGATCTTTCATAATAAAAATTATGAAATTAAGTAGATCTTTCATAATAAAAATTAAAAACAATGTCTTTGTAGAAAAAGATGGGAAAGCATCACAAAACTCATAAAACAATTCAACTATCCACTTAGGTTGTTAGTGTTCACATTGTCAAGATTGTTTATTGCATATTTTATATATTGCCCCCTACAAATCTAGCTGGTAAAAACCATCTTGTGAAAAACATCCCTTAACTCCTATGTCTACCATTTCTATCTTCTTCTTCTGAATATGTGGCCTGCTATTGTGCTCAGAGCAGGTGCATAGTGAAAGCACACTGAAAAGAATAAGTGTCATATAAAATCTTTTTGCAAACCCCCTGGGAGATGCAGCTGCGGGACCAGGCAGCAGTACTTATCCTTGGCTCTTGCGCTTGATCACGGGCAGGTGGGGAACTTGGACTTCCCTGGCAGACACACGACTACCATGGTTACTGTCTCCACGTCCTCCCGGCTCATGCTCAGGGTGGTGGGAAAGCATGGCTGAATGCTTAGAAAATTTGGAAGAATTTCATGAATCATTTCCATTAACCTGAATTGGAGTAGATTTTAAAAAATCCCCAGTTTCTATTGAGTTAATTCCCTCCCTTAGCAACCCCGTGTGTTTTAGGCTAGAATTGCTCCGTGGGGTTTTCAAGGTTTATCTCTTAGACTATTTTTAGAAATAAATTGCCAAGACTTTCTTCCACGGTGCGTCTTAGGTGGATTTAAACCAGCAACTTTTCACTTAGAAACCAGGCACTTCACAATTTGCTTTACCCAGGCTGCTTTGCTTTGTTTTTCCTTCCTTCCTTCCTTCCTCTGCCACCCCTCCCCCTGACT
>NW_006399856.1:11334492-11335032 GCF_000299155.1 Elephantulus edwardii
CTCTTTCTTTCTTTCTCTCTCTCCCTCTCATCAGTGTACAGTTGGACAATTTCTTTCTTCATATACAACAATATCAATTTTCTACTGTGGCTATAATAAATTGCCACAAATCTCTCAATCACTGCTGTTGATTCAGTTCCAACTCATAGTTACACTCCATCACATTTCAAGGCTGTAAATCTTTATGGGGGAAAGAATCCCATCTTTCTTCTATGGAGTGGCTGGATTAGAACTGCTGACCTTTTGGCAAACAATCTAATGTGTTATGAACTATGCCACCAGGGTTCCTTACTACAAATTTAGTCATGTAAAAAAAAAATTCCTGGCTTAAGAGAAATTTTATCTTAGAGTTTTGTAGATCACAAATATAAAACGAGTTGAGAGCTGTGTTCTTTTGGGGGTGGGGGAGTGGGTTCTAACAGAGGCTCTGAGAAAAGCCTTTTCTAGTTCGAAAGGCTGCCAGCTCGTCTGGATTCATTGCCTGATTCACTCTAGCCTCCACTGCTTCCATCAGGGCTCCTCTAGTTCTGAATCTCCTGC
>NW_006399856.1:11335528-11352521 GCF_000299155.1 Elephantulus edwardii
ATACCATTTGACCCAGCAATTCCATTACTGGGAATATACCCCAAAGAGACCATAACTGCCACCCAAGCAGATATATGCACACCCATGTTTATTACAGCTTTGTTCACAATAGCAAGGAGTTGGAAACAATCCAAGTGCTCATCAACAAATGAATGTCTAGAGAAGCTTTGGTATATTCACATAATGGAATGTTATGCTGCACTGAAAAGCAAGGAACTCATTAATTATTATACAAAGTGGGTGACCCCGGTGGACATTATGCTGAGTGAAGTATCTCGGTGACAGAAGGACAAATGCTGCATAGTGCCACTGTTGTAAAGCAGGACTGACATTGGGGTGGGGGTGGGGACTGAGGAAAGAGGGGATAAATAATGTATTGAAACTAAAATAAAAACTGCATTGAAACAGATGAGGGAGATAACTGCTCAATAGGGATATATAATTAGGTATTATTGCCATGACAGGAGTTCAGAATGAAGGCTGCATAGTGGAGTGGACTTGGGGGGAGGGATTGTATAACAATGAAAGAACTTTTTTTTTTTTTACTTTTGAAAGAGAAGATTGAATTGCGGGGAAGGGTGGGCAGGGAGAAAAGTGCAACAGTGAGTGAATGGAAACCCTAAGTCTCTGTAAACTGTAATTAAAATTAATTTAAAAAAATCAAAACAAAAAAGGACACTGTGTGATTACATTAGACCTATGAGCCCAAAATAATCTCGTCACCTCAAAATCCTTAATCACATTTGCAAAATTCCCCATGCCCCATAAATTAATATCTTGACAAGTTTTAAGGATTTACAACATAAACATCTTTGAGGGGGTATTCTTCTGTTTACTCCAATCCTGTGATCCATATTTCTTTGTAAAGACAAAACCTGGGTAAAGATTCAATATCTGCTCATAAACATGAAGTCACAGTGTTGGCTCTATTTTTTTTTTTTTTTTTATGGTCCCATAGACCTGTAGTTGGGTTTTCACAACCACATTTTCATGAAACACTTATTTCTAGGGAAATGCCTTTGGGAAGCCACAGTCCCTGCCAATCGGCGGTCCACTCACCTCCTTCTGCTTCTTGCCCCGCAAAGCCACCGTGGTGGTGGTGTTGCTTTCCCGGAGCGAGTCCACGGTGTCCCCATAGAGCAGCTTGATGGCCCTGACCAGCCGGGCACAGGAGCGGCTGTGGTGCAGGTAGCAGTGTGGATGGCAGTAGTCAACGTGCGTACAGATGAAGCTTTGTTGATTGCACAGCAAGATCATGACCTAGAACACAGACATCACTGAGCCTCAACCAGGCAACCAGTGGAGACAGACACAGATGACTAACAGACGGTGGCAAGAAGACGGCAAGCCAGAGTGAGACCTTCCTTGATGGGTCTTGAAATCCCAGTAACCCAGCAATTCCCATTACAGAACAGAGAGTGGCAAATCTTTTATCCACTTGGCCTCTTTTTGCCCCTTTCTGAATTAATGCTTGGCTTTAAATATCTTTCAAACACTAGAAGTTTAAAGGTTCATGAAGAACTATAAGCAAATACGGTAGAGGGTTTCCAAGTATTTCAAATAGAGATTCTGAACTTACATACACGTTTTGCTTGTTTGTTTTTACCTCGTATTTTGTGAAGGAGCCAGAACATAAATGTTTTGGACTGGCCTCTGGCAGCTGTGGGATGCCTTTCTTTATCTCCAGTCCTCCTACCTGAGACTTGAGAATATTTCTGCATCTTCCATCCTGGCCTGTCACCTTCTAATGGGACCTGAACTCCACTAGAAAGACTTGTTTTATCTACAAAGCGATTTTTTTTTCCCTCTGCCTTTTGCTCCACTCTAGGCCCTTACTTATGAGTTGATGGATCTCAAATTCTCACAACTCCTACTTTTCCAGTTGAAATTCCAGAGAAAGTTGCTATTTATTTGAAGGACATGATTATTAGAAGATAAACAGTAGGGAAAGATAGTGAGGTCCTTGACTTGGTACCTCCTTATGCTGCCTTTTTTAAAAAGCGGGGGTGTAGACAGAGATACGAGACTAGTCAGTCAACTGTTCAGAGAGAAATCTTCCTACTGCCTCCATTCCTCCTGAAACTGGTTTTTATCTCAGTCCCTGCCTGGGACTGTGTATGATGGAAGATACAAAGCGAGCCTAAATGACAACAGTCAAGCGTACCTTTCAGGAAGGGGGCCATATATTTATTTCCTTATGACAGTGTTGGGTTTTCCCCCTCATCTTGATGTTTTTCCAAATTGAACTGTACATTTAGGAGAGGGGGGGGAATTTTTTATGTTTTACTTACTTGGTTATTATTATTGATTTCCCCCTTTGTTATTAATTTTGATGAAAGTTTACAGAGACTTAGGGTTTCCATTCATTCATTGTCGTACTTTTCTCCTGCCCACCTGCTCCCTGTCCCCAATTCACTCTTCTCCTTGAAAAGTAAAAGAAAAACTCTTTCATTGTTATGCAATCCCTCTCCCCCCAAGTCCACTCCACTATGCAGCCTTCACTCTGGACTCCTGTCATGACAATAATTCTCAGTCATATATCCCTTTTAAACATTTATCTCCCTCATCTGTTTCAATGCATACATCATTCCTCCCCTTTTCTGTCTTCCCTCAACCCTGATGTCAGTCCCATTCGTTTTACAACAGTGGCCCTCTGCAGTATTTGTCCTTTTGTGACCAAGATATTTCATTGTGCATAATTGCCGCCAGGCCAACTACAGCTCCCAGCAGTCCTGTGAACAACAGATCTGAACCTTGCCCTGTCCTGCACCATTGTCCCAATCTCTTCCAGGCTCACATCCACTGTTTGCAGTCCCTGTGTCAACCCGTCTCATGGAGGAGATTTTTTTGACCTTCTATTTTTCCCAGTGTGATCTCTCTTTCCAAAGATTAGCCCCTTCTGACAACATGCTCAAAATATGTGCGATGAAGTATCACAAACTTTGCCTCTGTTGAGCATGCTGGTTACATGTACTTTCACAAAGACAGTGAGGTCTTGCTTACTCTAAGACAACAAAACCAAGACCAGTAACCATTTATACACCCTGGGCAAACTTAGCTACCAGTCTCTTGTACTCTTCAATATTTTCAGCAAATGAACTATTTGAACTGAACAGCCAGACCTCTCTCAAGACTCAGAGAGTTCTGGTGGCAGGGTGGGAAGAAGTTGTACTGTAATACCAAAGACACAAGATTCAGATTCATCAGCTGCTCTTTGGGAGAAGGATGGTCAGTCTTCTCCTGTGTGATGATTTGCTGTCTCTGAAAACCCACTGGAGGGTCAGCTATGGGTTAAGTTCAGACTCAACAGCACACAACAACTCAAGATTCACTGGCAAGAACAGATATTTCTGTTTCTCTTGTGAGGTAGGGCATATTTTAGAACAATAAAAAGTTCTTCGTTTTCAAACTTGGCTGATCAAGAAAACTACCAAAGGAAGAGTAAACAAATATACAGATAAACTTATTAGTCTTTACCTCAAGAAATTCTGCTTTAGTAGTTCTGGGAGGCCTGGGGCCTAGTGGCAAGAAGCTGTGCTGCTATCCCAAAAGCATGCAGTTCAAGGCCACCAGCTTCTACACAGGAGGCTGACTAATCTCCTCTCATGCACTTAACTGCCCCTAAAACCCACTAGAGGGTTAGCTATTGGTCAGTTCTGACTAGAAGATACACAAGTACAACAACAACAGTTCTGGGAGTAAAGATGTCTTTGAAACGTATTCTTTTAAAACAGTGTCCATGGTCCTCAATGTGTTCATACCTATTTGTAACCTCTGCCGTTGAGAATTAGCTGTTATAGTAGATTGTTTCTGATAAGTAGAATATGACAAAAGAGATGGGCCATCGCTTCCATGGTGAGGTCGTATAACAACATCTTCTGTCTTGGTAACAAACGCGTTCCTTTGCTAGCGTTAATGAAGCATACTGCCATGTTGGCAAGATGTACACAGCGAGTCAATGAAGTGGCATCTGGCCAGCACTCAGGCAGGAACTGAGCCATGCAGTCCTGCAGCCCGAGGACCTGACATACTGCCAGTGCGCTCTTTAGTGTGGAAGTACATTCATCCTCAGCAAACTTTCAGATGAAACCCCACCTGATCGGATATATCAGTTACAATCTTGTGAGCCACCCTGATGCAAGGCATCAAGCAAGCGATGCTCAAATTCTTGACCCAAAGAAACTGTGAGATAATAAATGCATCTTGTTTGCAGTGGTGAGGTTTGTATTGATTTGTTACACAGCAATAACTAACTAACTAATATATTACCCTTCCAATCATAAAGAAACTGTTTATGTGAACAACCAGTAGAGACAAAGAAAAGATACTACATAAATGCAGAAGACAGCTGATGAGGCAGTCAGGACACCAAGAGCAGATGTGGAGAGCAGGGACATGGGAGGGTGCACAGCAAGAGCACATGTCCCCTTCTTCCTTCCTGAGGCATTTGCTACTTCTGTGTAGGAGGACATGAAGCCAGGCAGAGCTTCAGGCAACATCATCCCACTGTCCACCATCAATCTCAAGGGGACAGTTTTCCCTTTTAGGCATCTGCTGATTGAGTGGCACAGGGCGAGAGACTAGAGAGCCGAATGGAAACCAGCTGACAAGCAGAACGGAGACTTTTGGCACCTTTGTTGTGTTAGAGAAACAAAAATTGGAGTTTCTGGACTATCAAGAATGAGGGGCTGGAGGACATATGGTAGATACTAACTGGGATAGAACCAGAAACCGTCTAAGACTCAAATCAGCTTTGCTCTGATTGAGGTAAGGTCATCTACTTGTTTGTTGTCACTCAGATGGGTATGACAAATCCTCTCTGGAGAGAGATAACATCACTCATGCCTACTAAAGCTTTCTTCAGCATGACTAGTAGTTAATTAAGTTGAAAGACATCTTGATGGGCAGGCTGAAGAGAAGTAATAAGAATTAGAACAAGTGATTAAAATATAGAGGTGAAAGAGCTATTGGAGTTACTGATGATGGAGTTGAAAATGAATGTGACTAATTTTGAATTACAAATTCAATATGTTGTCATTGTTTTTATGTGCCATAGAGTCACCTGTGACTCATAGAGACCCTACGTACAACAGCCCTAAACTCTGCCGTATCCTGTGCCAATTGCACTGTCTCTGACACACTTACCCCCATTACCCCAGTTACTGAATCAGTCCATCTCATTGAGGGTCTTCCTCTCCTGTGCTGTCCCTACACACTTCCCTCTCCAAGCATGACGTCCCTCTCCAAGGACTGGTTCCACCTTGCAACATGTCCAAAGCATGTCAGAATAAGTTTCAGAATCCTTGCCTCCAAGGAGCAGCCCGGCTTTACCCTCTCCAGGACAAACCCGTTCGTTTTCTTAGCAGTCCATGGTATAGTCAATATTCTTCTCCAACACCACAGCTCAAAGGCATCAATTCTCCTTCTATCATCCCTAGTCATTGTCCAGCTCTCTGATGCATATGTTGTTGCTGTTATGTGCCGTCGAGCTGTTTGCGACTCATAGCGACCCTATATGTACAACAGCCTTAAACCCTGCTCTATCCTGTGCCAATCACATTGCCTCTGACACACCCATCCTGATTACCCCAGCCACTGAATCAATCCACCTCATAGAGGGTCTTCCCCTCCTGCGCTGTCCCTCTACCCTACCAAGCATGATGTCCCTCTCCAAGGACCTGTCTCTCCTTACAACATACCCAAAGTATGTCAAACGAAGCCCCAAAATCCTTGCCTCCAAAGAGTAGCCTAGTTTAACCCTCTCTAGGATGAATCTGTTTGTTTTCTTGGCAGTCCATGGTACAGTCAATACTCTTCTCCAACACCACAGCTCAAAGGCATCAATTCTCCTTCCATCCTCCCTAGTCATTGTCCAACTCTCTGATGCATAACAAGTGATTGCAAAAACCATGGCCTGTATCAGACGGACCTTAGTCTCCAGAGAGTTGCTCTTGAGTACTTTAGAGAGGTCCCTAACAGTAGACTTTCCCATCTCAATACGTTTTTTGATTTCCTGGCTGCTGGTGCCAAGAGTGTTGACCGTGGAGCCGAGCAAACCGAAGCTATAAACAATCTCAATCTCTTCGCCATCCATCCTGATGCTACCGATTGGTCCAGTGGTGAGAATCTTTGTCTTCTTGACACTGAGTTTAGTCAAATATATCTTTAAAAATACTTTAAATCAATAATTTGATATATTGTTGTTGTTATGTGCTATTGAGCTCTGAACCCTACCCTATCTTGAGCCAATTTCATTGTCTCTGACACACCTACCCTATTATCCCAGTCACTGAGTCAATCAAGAATTTGATACAGTATGTGACATATAATATGAACACATGATATGTCAAAGCTCATGAGACTTAGCTAAAACTGGTTCTGGAGGTTGTTTATTTATTACTGCAAATGATAATGTTAGAGAAGTGACTAGAAATTAAGTATCCATCTAAAAAAATTAGGAAAAGTGAAAAACAAAACCCAGAGAACATGAAAAAATAAATATAATTACAGAAAGTAGTGAAATAAAAAGTCCAACATTAAAAAAACCAAAGCAAAAGCTGATTCTTTGAAAGACAAATACGGTTGACAGACTCCTAAGACTAAGTAAATAAAAAAGAGAAGGCAGAGAACCTCAGTTTCATAAATGACAATAAACACAGCACAGTAGATGCCACAGACTTTAAAATTATCTTCAGAGATTATTAGAAAAAACTTTTGGTCAATGAACTTAACATTACAAGTTAAATTAATATATTGCTATTAAAAATAAATTTATCTGAATTACTTTAAGAAGAAAGAAAAAAATCAGAAAGGTGTTAACTCAGTTGTATAAATTGAATCTGTGATTAGGAATATTTCCACAAAGAACTTTTTAGGCCTTCCCCAGTCAATTTATCCAAACCCAAACATTTAAAGAAGAAATGATGTTACCTTTAAATGAACTACTAGACATATGGGCTGGTACACTGAAAACTGAAAATCATTGTTAGGATAATTGAAAAAGGACTGAAATAAGTAGAAGGGCTTATATTAATAGCGTTTTAGATCATTCTATAAATGAGAAGATTAAATATTATAAAGACGTCAGTATCTCCCAAACTGATATATGCATTCGGTGCAGACATGCTTTGGAAGCTTTTTCATGGAAATGGACAAGGTGGTTCTAAATAGAAATTTAAAAAAAAATCAAGAGTAGACAAATAATGTATGGTGGTGGAAGTGAGAGCGACATTTACTTTTAGAGGATGATAGTGATTGGCAGAGGGCAAGGGTAGGGCTCCTGATAATGTTTTTCACGGCCGGGTGGTAGTCACACACGGATGTTCACTTCGTGAAAATTTATTGAGATACTAAAATAGGTTTTGTATGCTTTCCAGTATGTAGGTCAGACTAAACTAAACTGAAAATTAGATACCTCAGGGATTGTCCTGATCAGCCAGTTCTGATAACTACTGCCATAGAGAAGGCACAGACTTATGTAAGCAATTATTTTACCCCGAGGAACACTGTGAACCAGTTATTCCTTATCTGTTATTTCCAGAAAGTCAGATTAAAATGAGAGTGGATGATGACAGTCCATATCTAAGATCAGTGATGATAGACGTAACCCACTAAAGGGCCATCTAGGCTCTTCTCCTTTTCTTTATTTTTCCTCCTCCCTCATGCCCATCTCAAAACTTGAACTCTAAGTTTCCTTGGGGTCTTCTCTGGCCTGAGTCCTTGGAATAGCCCTTTGTTAGATAATACTCATAATTCTAACATCACAGTGTCCTGGCTTCCTGTTTGATCTACGGGAGCCTCAAGACCGTGACCATAACTTGCTCTCAGTGTTTATAGTATATAATCCACTGATTTGCCATTGATTTGATTTCAAGTCAGGCTGTCTTGACCACCAATTTGGTATAACCCATGGCTTTCTCTTGACTGACGGGGACCCTCAAGTTAGTCATAACCATAGGTCCTGGGTACTTAGCTGAACCAGATTAAAGCAGAATACGTGCCTTAGTAAGTGTTGAGAGATTCTGCTGATACATACATTGGTTTTGGAGACAAAATTGGACTGATGGTGCTAGTATAATCTTTAATCAACCCTTCACAGATCTCCTCTGATAACAACATAAATTGATCTCAGAATGCTTTCTGAGTTTCTTACTTACATGAAGCCATGACATGTTTCTGTGGTAATTTTCCTCTGTGCCTGCATTACTCATCCCCTCTGGCTCAATGCTGGGCTCACTTGCACTCCAAGGACTCCCTTCTTCAAAAGAAACAAACAAACAAAAAGAGCAAGAATGTTTTCATTGTTCAGCTTCTTTGGAGGGTACACTGGTGTGGTGCAGTTGTCCATGCTTTTGAATCCTAGTGCAGACTACCATGGCCCAGTGGGTTACAGGGCACAGCAATGGCTTTACTAGAAAATACTCAAAGGAGCTGCCACATGTCGAACTGGCAATTACAAAGCCATGAATGGCCTCTGTCATGTGGCTTCCATTCTGAGACATGGGAGCAAAGGGAAAAGGCACAGAGTCCAGTCCTTGAATTGCTGTGATGAGCATGTTATTTGTGCCCAAGTCCGTGACAGACAGACCAGACCTTGTGGGTGCAGTAAAGTAGGAGGACCGACCAACCTGCAATGGCCACACAGCTTTCTTCTGCCTCAGCTGTTGCTATGGATACAGCTAGTGCTGCCACATCACCACTCTGAACACTAACAAACTTTACTGTCAGGACCTTTTCAAAGACGGGCAGGGAACGCAGAACAATAAAGGGAATTTGAAAACAACTGTGCCCAACTGTGGCCAAGGCTCATCTTCCATTATTCTATGTGGGGAGGCACGAGGCAGACATGCCTCAAGACTGTGCTACTTAGAATACAACACAAGAGAGCTTCGCTCTCTAATCTAAAAGGTCTCATGGACCTCTTCATGTGATTAAACAGTATCTCTAGGCTGACTATTTCGATTCAGCTACTCAGTTTAGTTAAATGGATCAATTAAAATAATTAGTTGAAATAATTTTGTCCCAAACTAACTGATCTGACTGTTCCTCCCCACATTAACTCCTTAAACAAAAAATAGATTTTAAGTAATGCATAAATTAGCTCCTTTCAAAGGCAAGGGTAGATGAGTACAGAAATATTTTTACTTAAAACTGACTTTGGCTAGGTATATGCAATTCCATTTCAGCAAGCCCAATTAATCAAGGATACTTTCTCGCATGTGCTGACTGAAGGGAGAACTTCCTATTTTCCTTTTCATAGAAGGATGGGTGGTGGTGACAAGGGACGCAGAGACTATGCTCTAACTTTTAATTAATACTTCACTCTAGGCATCTGGCGAGTCCTATCTCTCTGAGTGCCCACAATCTTTCCTTGTCTGCCAGGAAGCTAGACAGGGATCCCTTAGGACTGACATCTTTGGGGATTTAGAACCTTTGGTTCCTTCAGTGACCATTTCCATTATCATTGCAGATGTATATAGATCTCATTTGCAGGTGTTTAATACATAAGAAAGTCACCCTTAATGTAGCTATAGAGTATTACCCCAATGTAGGCAATATACATTTAGAATGATTCACAATTATTAATAATCGGATAAAACATATCCCCAGAGAAGTTCAGAAATGTCACCAGATGTCAGTCTTGACCAAAGACTTGCTGAATGGTCACCAAATGGCAGTCTAGAAAATCTCTCCTCTTTAATACGTAGGTTATTTTTATTGTAAAATAAAGTCTTTAAAGTGTAGTAGAGCTTTAGCTAGCTATACTGTAAGGGAGATGTGGTGGGTTTCTTTGTTTTGTTTTGGTTTTTTTAATTTAAAGATTTCTGAGCCAGATGGCCAAAGATCTGGCTATCAAAACCTGTGTTTGCTCTGAAAGTGCTTTCTTTTCCCAATGTCTACTCTGTAGCCTCCCTACACATGGACAGATCTCAAGTCAACATAATTAACCTCAACGAGAAGCTCATTAAAATGTGCACTCTCAAGCACAGACCCCAGACTTTCGGAACCAGAACCAGTATTTTCACAAGACTCCCAGCACCTGTGTGCACATTTAACTGGGAGCAGTCCCTCTCTACAGGGCAGTCTGCCCTCAGAGAAGGAGTCATCTCTCCTCAGGCTCGGCCCTACATCCGTCTGTGCATCAGGAGGTGGACGTCAGCTATGTCGGGACTCGGGCCCTGCCTTCCTACCCCCCACGTCCCTGCACACCCCACTCCTCTCTGTTACCTAGGTCAGTGACAGTGTCCCTGCTCTGGGACAGCTGCAGCTCCTCAGCCTCAGACTCTGAGTCCTGCCGTGATAACTTGCTGCTCTTTAAGCTGCCGACTCGGCGGATGCTGGACAAGGAACCCCCCTTCTTCACCTGGAAACTGCGGGTTCCTTTAATCTGGAGCAGGCGGGAACCTCCTATCCTGATCTTCCTGCTGAGAACTGTATTAAAAGAATAAAATAGGGCTTTCCCCCTTTAGTTCCCCACCCAATGTTAGATCCAGGCTCTCCCCACTTGTCCCTGACCAGCCTCCTCTCCGGTGGCCTGGACGAGCAGCTTTCTGGACAAGGAGCTCTTCCTGAGTGCCCAGTCCTGCAGGCTTTGCTAGGCCAGCAGGAGGCTGGGGTTTGCCAGGAGCGGCTGGTGTAACTTCTTTCTCAGACACATAGCTCATCAGTGCCTGCTCTCTATGGCCCAGGGTTCACAAGCATGGGTGTTCGCCTGCATTGGCAGAAGCTAGGGCTGGCGCAGTTACACATTACTGTTTTAATGAGGAGACCCAGAAACCAACTACCTTTACACTTCTTTGGAGATGGGTTTTAAAGAATTCAGTTAACTGTCATGTAAAAGCCTTAATTTTGCATTCTCTCTCTAAGGAAAAAAAACACACAAACAAAACCAAATAAGAGGCGTCTCTCTCTCCATCAGTCAATACTGTAGTCTCTTCTGCACCTCAGTGAGGGCACTAGAGAGTCTGTGTGCACTGAGGCACACTGGTGGGAGCATGAGTGTGATGTCAGTCCATTTTCAACACACCCAGTGAATTCAGAGCCTGCTCTCTCAGTCAAAAATCTGGGTGATATGTGAGCCCCAATGGGTTGCAACGCCCTGAGCCAAACAGGCAGTCCGTGGGTACCGAGCAGAACACTCATCCTTTTATTGTTCTGGGAGAAAAAGTCTTCAGTGAGAAAAAGAGAAATGATAAAAAGGAGCATGATCAAACTTGTAACTTAAAAACATCCTTATTTTAAATTGTTGAATATAATTTTTCCTTTGTAAAAAAAGGACAAGATTGTCATACATTGACTTATTAAACTCAATGCATTGCCATTAAGTCAGAGCCAACTCACAGGGACCCTCCCCTGCATTTCTGAGGCTGTAAATAGCGTGGGAGGAGATTGCCCATCTTTCTCCCATATAACTGCTGGTGATTTCAAATCACCAGAGAGGCGTGGCCTTTGGATTAGCCATGAAATTCCCTACAGACTAGGTCACCAGAGCTCCTTATTAATTTGATAAGTGTAGGATAAAGGGTCAGAGTTTACAATTCATTGTCAGGAAAGAACACAGTTACTAGTACTCTTAAATGTCTCAGTCAGAAAAATTGCATTTTGAGCTCTGATTTCTCACTCACAGAGAGTTAGTATGTGGTGGCTTTGATAGAACTCAGCTTTTTATAATGTTAATTAAATGTATACTTTTAATGCCATAAAAAGGAGCCCAGATGAATTCCTGTTGAATAGTGTGAAATACTTACTCTCTGATTTACTTTTTTTCCTTGAAAAAGACAAAATTAATCACCACAAAGCTGGCAAAGGCTTGCTGCATTTCCCTGAACACACTTGGATAAAATTCTCACAGCTGTTCTTTGCAGCAAGCTTGGATGAATTTCACAGAGACTATAAACCATAATGCTCCATATTTATTTTAGCACAAACCTCATCCATTTGCTTTTTCAATATTGTTTTTATTTGAAACTTTGATGACCTACCTGCAAGATGCTTGGTACAGAATTATTATTTTTTTTTAGTGACCGCTGATGCAGTATCACGTTTGGATTGGGAGCTAGAGAAGAAAATTAGACTGTTTCTGGCATTCATACAGGGGCACGCTCTAATATTATTTTGATGATTTTACATCTTTCAACTTATAAAAGTGGCATGATAACCCCAAATTAATGTGATCTTGAAGAAATTTAATTTGAAGATTTTTTTCTACCACTAAAGATAACTAGAAACAAAATATTTGGAAGCATCAAAAAACTAGAGTTCTAAATTCTAGCACTTATTATGAACTAGGTGACCGAGTTCAGTTCGTCTTCAGATTCCACATTTAAAAAAAAAACAAACACGAATTGAAAGTGTACAGAATGGAATGTTAACTTCTTACTTCCATGACAAGAGAGAAAACATCTCTTTTCCCTTTTCCTTCATTCCATGTTATATCCATGAGCCATGCTTTGATTCTAAACTTCAAAGCAGAGTAAGGGTTCTATTTTACAAGTCTTGCCACCTCCCTTCTGGACTAATGTAGTTACTTAACTCTTTTCTAGTTCCAAATCCCATGGCTCAATCCATTTTTAAACTGTATAAATCATATATACATTTTCTGATCAAAAGCTGCCCAAAAGTCTCCATTCGTTCTGCTCAAATTTGACCATGTCAGTGTCAGAACTTTTACCTTTGGTTACATGAAACAATAATTAGCATAATGACTGAATGAGATGCAAACAGAAGATACTAAGGATTGCCTCTTAGACTATGCTTAAAGGATGGAAGGTTCTCCTCAAATCCACTTATCTTTGTCTGAATTCCTAATAGTTGGATTTACTATTTCTTCACACTCATAAATTATTCATGATTTAACTTACTCTTTCCAGAAAAGAATCTTTTTTCACAATAAACTCAACACAGTATGAACTGGTAGGATGATTACTTGTAAGCTTAGAAGTCCTGGTAGCACAATGGTTAAGCACTCAGCTGCTATCCATAAGGCTGGCAGTTCAAACTCACCCACTGCTCTGTGGGAGAAAGATGTTGCAGTTGACTTCTATTAAGTCCTGCAGTCATGGGAATCGTATGGGTGGTAGTTCTACTCTGTCCTGTGAGGTTGCCATGAGGCAAAAGTGACTTTCCTGCAGTGGATTTGGATTTAGTTTCTGTTTGAATGCACAAAAAGTCACAGCAACAATCTAAATTTGAAATAGTATCCCTTTCCCCTGTGTTACATCTACTCTTTACAAGATTGAAAAGATTTTGTGCTTTCTCTACTATAAGGTTATTCCTCTGAGGGTTATTCATTCATTATGTTAGCTCACATTTATTGAGTCATTAGGACATTAAAAATACTTGTACGCATAAAATAGTCTTTGTTGCTACAAATGAGCTGATGTTCTTTTGATTGAAAGTTACTAGGAAAACATTTAAAGGCAGTAAAGCTTAGGAAATAATGTAAAATTAGATAGGGAAATTCACAGTTTAAAGGAGTCTCTATACTAATGAAGGATTTTTTTTTTAAAAAAAGAGTCTCTAGAGAAAATTTTAAAACTGTGCCATCTCTGCTTTTTCTCAGAGTTTGGATTTTCTATGTGCTTTCTGTCCCACGGGCTCAATGATACAAAAAACAATAGTAATGACAATCATCACTTGTTGTGCACCAACTATGCACTAGAGGCCTAAGTTGTTTTACTTGTACCGTTTAATTTAAATGTTTCAAAATCATAATGCAATAGGTGTTATTAATCCAACTTTTCCGAAACTTAGCGAAAGGTCAGGCAATGAATTACTGTTTTCAGCTATTTCTTTGCATTGTTTTTTTTAATATATTTTAGCCTATGAAACTAGGACTTATAACTGATTACATCAAAGAATCGATAGTACTAGCTGATAGTTATGACTCATTAATCATTGTCTGTGTCTCTGGAGTTCGGAAGATTTAGTAACAAACCTTGCAGAATGAGTGTCAATGACTTTAGCCCCCAGGAATCAAACAGTCAGGAAGTAAGTGTGACAGTCAGATATATTTAACAAACTTCCTAAAGCAGGGATTGATAGTAGGCTAGCTGCATGCAATTTCCAACTAATAAGTAAACTAGCACAAATAGATTTCCTCCTACAGTCATAATACAAATAGCTTTATTTCAAAGACTCATCCAAGAAATAATCTATAATAAAAAATGTGTTCTAATAACCTGCTGGCATCGAGCTGATTATTATTTAAAGTGGTCCTTCATTGGATTTCCAAGACTGTAGATCTTAATGGGAGGGGAGATTGCTTATTTTATTCCCTCGGAACAGATAGTAGATTTGAACTACTGATATTTCAGTAAGCAGTACAAAGAATATCGAATACGCTAAGAACAAATTTGTCTTGGAAGAAATGTACCCAGAGTGTTCCTTAGAAACAAGAATGATGCGACTTCCCCTCACATACTTTATACATGATATCAGGAAGGACTAGTCACTGAAAAAAAAAATTATGCAAGGAAAAACAGAGGGTCACTGAAGGAGAGGAAGACCCTCAAGACATGGACTGACACAGTAACTACAACAAGTACGGCAGTTGGTGAGGATGACACAGGATTGGGGAAGGTTGGTTCAAGATTTTGTACATACAGTTGCTACTAGTCTGAGTGAATTCAATGACACCAAACAGCAACAACATTCTAATGGCATAAAGGTCAATAATATGTAAAAAACCAACAGACATTCACGGTTTAAAATAATTAAGTTGAACTCTGAATTAAAGCTGTTTTAGAATAACCTACCTAATTAATTTAATGTATACATTTCTCCCCTTCACTTTTTGCCACCAGAACGGTATATAGCAAAACAACAGAAATACCAATTCCATCCCTCAAATAAAACAAAAATCCCAATTTCATATTAAGTTTGATTTAAAAAAAATAAGAATAAAACACAAAACTCTAAGTGAAGGACTTCATCAGAGTTGAATTTGGTGTTTTCCCTTTCCCACTGCTAAATTCACTGACAGTTAATCTCTGGTTTATGGTAAATTAGCCTCAGTGGATTATGGGATGTGCTGAAGGGGAATTGGAAGCTCAGCCTTTTTGACTACACCATCCATACTGCTCTGGGTTTCTCCTCCTTTGACACCATACAGTTGGTACATTTGGACTTCCTTTGGGCACATAGTTCCATAATTTAGATCCTATACCAGAAGTTCTGTGAGAACACTGACATCATCTTTATTATATATCTCCCATACCTTTCTTCTCCTCACCCCCTGCATCTGATTTGAGGGTGTGGCTGCTGCTGTGGAGGGAATCTTTTGAGTCTTCATTTTCATCCAGTACCCCAGCAAAGCTGATCTTCCTCTCATATCTGTGCCGGTCCAACTCAGGATCCAGACGGAGTCTGCAGCTCTCTAGATCCTGAAATGTCAGAGAGAAGTATGTGAATGCCGGCATCTTCTGCACTGAGGAAAATCTCTCTCAACACTGAATTACACACAATCTTTTCAAAAAGACCCCTGATGGCATAGTGAGTAACATGCCAGGATGCTAACCCTAAAGTCAGTAGTTCCAATCTACCAAGTGTTTCAGAGGAGATAGATAAGCAGTATCTTCCTATAAATATTTACAGTCTTGCAATTCCAATGGAAGGTCAATAGAAGTCAGAATCAACTAGACAGCAGTGCCGTTAAACAGAGGTTTCTTGTTGTGGTTAAAGAATTGGCTGTTATTTCAAAATTGCCAATGAATCCACTGTGGAGAACTAAGAGGCAGTGTGCTTCCATCAAGACCCACAGCCCTGGACTCTGATAAAGGTATCTGTCCCATCCTGTCCTTAATGAGTTGGAATAGTCTCTAAGAAAGTAGGGTATTGGGACAACTGAACAACAAAATTCCACTAGATTTAACATCAACTTTTGATCATGAAAAACTATGCTTGAATGAGTTTTATAACTCTTCCTTAGTCATACTCTTCCTATTCAACTGATTCATCTTCCACAAAAACCCAGATCTTATGCCAAATGGAGAACTAACTTCTTTACTTTCTTTTGGTCTAGCTTTGGTGACATCTTTGGCATTTGCCCATTTATTAAATAACCATGAGTATGAATGTGCTAAGTTGTTGTTGTTGTTAAGTGCCATCAAACTGTAGACAACTCATAGTGACCCTATGAATGAAAGACCTGAACACTTGTATAACTTTCATCATTTTTCCATGTTCATAGAATTTCCGAAGGCAGGCTATTTCAGAAATGGATGCCACTCCTGCCTCCAAGCTTGTTTTAATCAGGGAACTCCACCAAACACTGTCCACCTAGTAACCATTATCGCATTTGACTCATTAGTGTCACAGTGTTCAGCATCACAGCAACCATGAGTAACCTCTGTACAACAAATGGACAGACCAGTGCTATACTACTATATAAGAATGTTTGACCAAAAACAACTAAAGGCAGGCCTGAGGGCTGTATCAGAAGTGGATGCCACTCCTGCTTCCAAATGTGCTAAGTACTTCAGTAGAAATAAGAAATGGTTCTTGCTCTAAGGGAACTTAATTGCAAGTAGAGACTGAAAAGGCAAACAATGATAACATGGTGTGATAAAGTCCACTACAAAGAGACAGAGTACACCAGCTGCTATGGAGTTAGTTCTGGTTGATGACAACTGCATGGGCCTCAAAGTAGAACTGTGCTCCCTAGAATTTTCAGTGGCTGAATTTTTGGAGCTAGATCACCGAAACATGTGAATTTGAATCTCCAGTGTTTTGTTTAGCAGTCAAGTGCATTAACTGTACCACTCACAGACTTCAAGAGACAGCATAGAAGCTCAGCAATCAGACTGAAGAAGGTTTCAGGCAAAATAATAGCCTCAAAGATATCCATGCTTAAATTTTTAAAATTTGTGACTGTATTGTCTTAGATGACAAAAAAAGCTTTATGGATGTGATAGAAAATTAACCAGGAGGGTCTAATCTGATCACAAAAATTCTTCAAAATAAGCTGGGCCACTTCAGTAGACAGTGTCACAGA
>NW_006399856.1:11353187-11355237 GCF_000299155.1 Elephantulus edwardii
AAATTCTTCAAAATAGATTTTTCACGCTGTGGTCAGACAGAAATTGGACTACTGAAAAAGAGTAAGGGAAATGCTATGTTACTGGTTTTGAAGATCAAGAAAAGAGCTAGGATTTGAGGGATCTGGGTAGTCTCTAGAAGATGGGAAAGGGCAAGGGAATACAATCTCTCCTAAAGCCTCCAGAAAAGAGCACAGCCATGACAATATCTTGATTTTAACCCAACGAGACTTTTGCTATCAAGAACCATCAGATAATAAATGTATGTAAATAAATGTCTTAAGCAGCTAAAAATGTGATCATTTGTACAGTAGAAATGGATCACAAACATTTGGGAAATGTATGAGATGGGTCTTTAGGATAATAAAGTTGGCTCCGAGTGGTGAAAGGCAGCTTGCTTATGAAAGCAGAAGTGTGAGCATCAGAGGCTCAAAGCACCCCCATTCTTTGGAGATTTCCTTACTCTTTCTATGGAAGATATGTTAAAAAGGTTTCTGTCTGCCATTATTTTCTAATACGTTCACGTGTTACAGTAGGCCTTAGAGAATGCTATTATTTAGTAGGAGTTTGACCTATTAGGTCTCAAACTGAAGAATTGAGCTCGCTTGTTGTGGAGCTAGAACTTTGAAAAATGGATTTTCTATTCATTGCATTAGCCCCCCACCTCAGGTATGGTCTTCAGATACCTCAACTGCAAACACACAGTCGTGCAGAACATCAATAGTTGTTGGATCAATCTATGAGATAGAGTTTTCTACACTGTGAAGGGACTATGGCAAGACTATGGCAGAACCCTGACATAACCTGACATAGCCTGACAGAACCCTGGAGAAGGAGTAAAAGTTAAAGGTTTTGATTATGGATGACTGAATAAAGTGCTGACTTATGATGACTAAAAGACTAAGCTTGCTGGATGATTGAGGAAACCAGAGGTTTATTTGTGCTGCTGAACTGAACCAGGACTTTCACTAATTGAGGAATTGTGTCTTGATGTTAGTCTATCTTGGGGTTGCCATGCACTAAACCTGGACTTTCACTATGTGATATCTTGTCTATTCCCTCCCCCAGCCCCAACCTACGTCCCTAATAAATCCTGCAACTGTGAGTAAAGTCTGTGAGTCAATTTGCATGAACATGATCTCAATGATTCATAGAACTAGAAGCAGGAGCATGGGGGGCTGGCATGTGTGACCATGTAGCTCTTTGTTGGGTACTACAGATGTTATTGAGGAGGAAAGTTCCCCTTTATGAAGCTGGTAGAATTCAGACTCAACCTTCCCCAGCATCTGCTCCTTGCTCTTACAGAAGATCATTCTATTGATGGTTGATAAGAACTTTTGGGGAGCCTAAAAAATGAAAGGTATGTAAGATACTGGCTTTACTCTAATTTTCTAATGGTGACAGTCCTCAGAATCAAGCCCATCTGAAAACAAAAAATACAATATTTTTTCCCAAAAAAGTTGCACAAAGATTAAATTCTACTTTTTAATAATTATCAATGAAATGAAATGATAGATTATTCATATTGGTTCTTTTTTAACCTTTAGATTAAGAACAAGGGCTGCTCTGGCACTCAGAAAAAGAAAAGAATACATGATATTTATTTTAATATAGTAAAAATTATCCTAGAACACAATTGTTTTGCCTTTTAAGCATACAAAAGTAATCTCTTTTCTATTTTGGTAACCTTATTAGTTAATTGTCTTGTCGCTGTTGTTCTTACGTACTGTTGAGTTCACTGTGACTCATAAAAACCCTGTGAATGGATATGAACCCTGTCCTACCCTGTGCCGTCCTCACCACTTCTGACACACTTGAGGCCACTGCCACAGTTACTATGTTCATGCATCTTGTTGAGCATCTTCCCCTCTTTTGTGGACTCTCCACCTTTCCAAGAATGATTGACATCTTTCTCCAAAGACTGACCTCTCCTAACATGCTCAAAATATGTGAGAGGGGATTTCACTCTCCTGCCCCCAGGAGCACCCTGGTTTCACTTTCTCCAGAATAGACCCGCATATTCTCTTGGTAGTCCATGGGATATTTAGTGCT
>NW_006399856.1:11357447-11388683 GCF_000299155.1 Elephantulus edwardii
ATAGAATTGCTCTGTTTCCTACACTGTATTTATTGCTGCATTTCTCAGCATAAACTTATCCCATTTTATTTTTTATAAATAAATATTTTTTTGAACATTAAAAAAAAAATCTTACCTATCTTCAAAGCTAATCTTAAAGTAACCCCTTGCATGAGGATACCTTGGACTGTTCCAGTCTCCTCTTTTTTTTTTTTTTTTTAAATTTTTTTTCTCAAAACAGCGAGAACAAATTCAGTTCAGTTTATGCAATTTAGCACGTCAGTCCCTTGACACTCAGGGCTTTCTAATGATGTAAATTCCCCCTCTCCACTTTCTTTCATTGACATTATGTTTCATACAATCATTCCCATATGTTGTGTTTTATAAAATTAATCACCATTGGACTATGCCCAGCATACCCCATCTTTTCAAGTCCCCACTGGATTTTTCCCATTTCCTTCACCCTCTCTCTCCACTAACCAAATTGTGTGACCATGTGATTTCATCCCTACCCATCCTCACTCCTCTGCTTCCACCTCTTTTCCCTGTAGGATCCCCTGGCCTTCTGCTCTTTTCTCAGCTATTACTTTCTTTTGTTTCAGAAAATTATTTTCAATGTAAATGCTGGGTCTCTGTCACAATACATAAATCCCCTCATCACCCCTTTGCCCTTGCAATGATTATACAACCTTGAGATAATTTTCAGGCCAATCTTAATTCTCAGGAGAGCTGTCTTTTGCTACTGGTTTGTTTATTTTAACTTCAGGAACACTTGCATTAAAAAATTTTTTTTAAATCACCTGATTTGTTACACCCTGCCTGCACTTTTGACACAGCCCCAAGAATAGTCTTCCAGAAAAGCACACAATAAGCTATTTTCCCTCATGAAAAGCAAAGATGGATGGAGATCTTCTTAGGATCTTTTTTCTACATTGTTGTGGATTAATCCATATATTGAATGAGCACAACGTTTTAAATTCTGTGCTGTCTGGTCATCTGGCATTTGCAGTCAATAAATCAATGCGGAAATATTTTAATAGGAGTTCTTTAACAAGCAAAATAGTCTTTTCAAACTATTTCTTTATTGTTCTCAACTTTGGTAGTTAATAGAGATTATTTGATTATCCTGCATTTTTAGGCAATATATCTTGCAAAACTGGCAACTTTCCCTTTTCTAGACATAATTTGTAATCCTTACAAAAAAGATAAATAAAATTGCTAACAGAAAATGTTGCATTGCAGAAAAAAACCCTCGCACAAACATACTAAATTGCACCTAGAAATCAAAGAAAACACTAAGTTGGCAAAAACATATATTTAGCAACTTTATATTTTATTTTATTCATCTAGGTCGTGTAACCCTGGTATGTCCACTTGCTGTACAGAGGTAACTCATGGTTGCTGTGAAGCTGAACACTGTGACTGACACTAATGTGTCAAATGCGAGAATGGTTACCCATGGTGGACAGTGTTTGGTGGAGCTCCCCAATTAAAACAAGCTTGGAAGCAGGAGTGGCATCCACTTCCATAATAGCTTGCCTCCAGAAACCCTATGAACCTGGAGAAAGGACAAAAGTTATGCAGGAGGTGTCCAGGACCTTCGTTCATAGGGTCACCATGAGTCGCCTGTGACTCAACAGCACTTAACAACAACAACACAGCAACACATTTTTATTAGCTTTTTACTGTTTTTGAGTGAAACTTTATAAAGAAATAAAATTTTCCATTCAACCATTCACATATATTATGTTCCATGACACTGATTACAATCCTCAGATTAGAACAATACTCTTTCCACTTCTTTCCTGTGTTTTCCATTTCCATTAGTCTTTCTTTCCTACCTTTAGAGTTTCATCTCTACGTGAATGTGGTTCTTTTGATCTTGGATGGTTAATTGTTCAAAGGAGTGCACTTCTCGCTGGTGTTACAGAGCCTCCAATTGGTGGCATGGGCCCACTCCCCTCCTCTGATCTGCAGAGTGACAAAGCTCCATTTCACATACTTGGGGAATGCTCTTAGTAGAGACTCTTTCTTGGAAGGGCACATTATAGTTAGAAAGTTAGAGGGTTGGCAAAAGAGAGCAAGACCCTCAGTGAGACAGACTGACACAGTTACTATAGCAATGGGCACAAGGATGTCAGAAAAAGTGAGAATGACACAGGACTGGACAGGGTTCAGATGCATCGCTCTTTAGGTCACTATGAGTCATACTCAACTTGGTGGCACCTAATAACAACATTAACACGAACTCATTGCCTAAATTCCCTATTTAATCTTATGGGTTGTTATTGCCAATTTGAGGTCATTAATAAATTCTTAAAGAGCATGATGTGCAAGGCACAACTTTCTTACTAATTAAGCTAAATTACTCTCCAGTTTCAAGATTATTTCAGGAAATATTTTTGGTTTAAGGTTTAAAGATTATCTCTGGGCAATGATGTCAGGGTTCATCCACTCTCTCTGGCTAAAGAAAGCCTGGAGTTCATGAGAATTTGAGATTCCATTCTGCATTTTGCCTTTTTTCCAGCAGTCTTCTATGGGCTCTTTGCTCAAAACGGTCGGTAATAATGACTAAGAATCATCCAATTCTCATCTGATGGTAAAGGAAGCAGTTATTTATGGGCACAATCAGCCAGTCATTCAATATCATCTTCCTACTCAGGAACCTTTCTTCTTCTTCTTGTAGGTGAAGAGACACCTATTATCATGCCCTTGACTTGTCCACAACCTGTGCTATGAAGATTACATAATTTTGCTTGTTGAAAGTGAGGAAGACTTGAAACATGGCAGAAGATCAGAGATTAAAGCCTCCAATATGGATTACATCTCAACATCAAGAAGACAAAACACTCACTTCTATGTCAATAGGCAACAACATGATCGATAGGGAAAGATTGACATTTCCAACAATTTCATCTTACTTGGATCCAAAATCAACATCCTTGATACCGGCAGTCAAGAAATCAAAAGACATATTACACTGGGAAAGTCTGTTGTCAAGAACTTCTCCAAAGTACTAAGAAAAGCAATAAGAGTTTGAAGATACCAGTACCTCTCCAAAGTACTAAAGAACAGCCATATCACGCCAAGGTCTTTTCAGTCACTTACTTTGCATTTGAGACCTGGACAGTGAATTAAGGATGACAGAGAAGAATCAATGCCTTTCAGTTGCAGTGCTTGGAAACAATATCCATGGACTGTCAGAGGAACAAACAGATATGTCTTTGAGAAAGTGCAGCCAGAGGGCTCCTTAGCAAGGATGGCAATACTCTGTCTCACATTTTTGGACATGTTGGTAGGACAGGGCTTGGAAAGGTGGCAGGTTAATTAAAGAGAAAGACTCTCAATGACTGTGGATTGCCACAGTGACTGCAGAAATGGACTCAAGTGTGTCAGAGATGAAGAGGACGGCACGTAAGAGGTCAGGGTTCAGAGCTAGTGTTCACAGCAACAGCATGAGTCACACTCAACTAGAGGGCACCAACCAACAACAACGGCAGCTACTAATAAGATAGTAAGACTCCAGGAAATATGCAAAGAACTAGGAAGCAGAATAGAAATACACTAAAAGGTAGAGCAGAAATATTACTAAAACAGAATTCTTAAAAGGTAAAATAGAAGCGCTAAATACTTAATTTTTTTAAATTTTATTTTATTATTCTTTGTGTGTAACGTTACATCAGGTCTGACTGGCACAGGAGGAGGTTGCTCCTCCTTCTTCAGCAGAGCATCTCGTGGATCCAAATCATGTCAATACTGATGGATCTTAGCTGAAAGCAGAGAATACCAGAAGAATGTCTATCTGTGTTTCATTGATTATGCAAAGGCATTTGACTGTGTGGATCATAACAAACTGTGGCTGACTCTGAGAAGAATGGGAATCCCAGAACATTTAATCGTGCTAATGTGAAACCTATACTTGGACCAAGAGGCAGTCGTCAGAACAGAGCAGGGCAACAATGCATGGTTCAAAATTGGGAAGGGTGTACGCCAGGGATGTGTCCTATCTCCATACCTTTTCAACCTGTATGCAGAGCAGATTATCCGAGAGGCTGGGCTCTATGAGTAGAAGCGTGGCGTTAGGATTGGTGGACGATCTAGCAACAATCTGCATTATGCAGATGACACAACCCTGCTCGCTGAAACTGAGGAGGACCTCATGCACTTACTGCAGAGGGTCAAGGACTGCAGCCTTCAATATGGACTGAGGCTCAATGTCAAGAAGACAAAAATTCTCACCACTGGACCAATCGGTAGCATCAGGATGGATGGCGAAGAGATTGAGATTGTTCACAGCTTCAGTTTGCTTGGCTCCACGGTCAACACTCTTGGCACCAGCAGCCAGGAAATCAGGAGATGAATTGCATTGGGAAAGTCAGCTGTGAGGGACCTCTCAAGAGTACTGAAGTGCAATGATGTCAGGCTGGAGACTAACATGCGCCTGATCCAGGCTATAGTCTTTGCAATTAGAGAATTGATGCCTTTGAGTCGTGGTGCTGGAAAAGAATGTTGAATATACCATGGACTGCTAGGAGAATAAACAGGTTTGTCCTGGAGAGGGCAAAGCCACAATGTTCCCTGGAGTCAAGGATTCTGAAGCTTCATCTGACATATTTTGGACATATTTTGCAAGGAGGGACTGGTCCTTGGAGAGGGACATCACGTTTGGGAGAGTGGAGGGACAGCACAGGAGAGGAAGACCCTTGATGAGATGGATCGTTTCTGTGAGTGGAGTGGTGGGAATGAATGTGTTTGAGACAGCGAGGTTGGCACAGGATAGAATGGCATTTAGGGCTCTTGTAGATAGGGTTGCTATGAATCGCAAATGACTCGATGGCACATAACAACAACAACCATTAGATTGAATCTGACTGGTAAAGGAGGAGATTGTCCCTCTTTCTCCAGCAGAGCATCTGGTAGATTAGATCTTCTGTCATTCTTGCTCATTGTCCAGTTCTCAGATGCATAGCAAGTGACTGAAGAGACCATGACCTGAATCAGGCACACCTTAGCCCAATAAATTGACATCACTGCACCTCAATAATTTGGAAGGGTTCCTGACTTGAGGCTTTCCCAGTACAACATGTCTCCTGATCTGCTGACTGTTGATATCAAGTGTATTGATTGTGGATCCAAGTAAGATGAAGTAATTGACAGTTTCAATCTTTTCTCCAACTGTTATGATATTGCCTATTAGTTCACTGGTGAGAACTTTTCATTTTCTTGTTGTTGAGATGAACTTCATATTTAAAGCTGTAGTGTTTGATCTTCTGCACAAAGTAGTTCAAGTCCTCTTCACTTTCAGCAAGCAAGGTTGTGCGCTAAGAAGGTTAATTCAGAAAGGAGATCAGGAGATGGATTTCACTGGGTAACTGTAAAGTCAAGGACCTCTCCAAATTACTGAGGCGCATTGATGTTAGTTTGAGGAATAAAGTTTGCTTGATTCAGGCTATAGGTTAGTAGTGAGCCTTCCTTCAATCCTGATGCCATATTCCTATTCATAGAGTCCTGTTTCTTGAATAATTTTCTTAGCAAATAAATTGAATAGGTATGGAGAAAGGATACAACCCTGATGCACACCTTTATTAATTTTAAACCATGTGGTATGTTACCTTGCTCTGTTAGTGCAATAGCCTCTTGATCTAGGCAGAGGTTTTGCATATGCACAACCAAGTGTTTTGGGATTTCCATTCTTCTCAATATTAGCCATAATTTATTACCATCCACACAGTCAAATGCCTTCGCATAGTCAATAAAGACACAGACATTTTTCTGGTATTCTTTGCTTTCAGCCAGGATTCATTTGACATCAGCAATGATACCCTTAGTGTCAAAGCCTTTTCTAAATCCAGCTTGAATGTCAGGCAGATTTCTGTCTATGTACTATCCTATATTTTAATGATCTTGAGCAATATTTTGCGTACACGTGATATTAATGACATTGTTCAATAGTTTTCACATTCTGCTGAATAACTTTCTTGTGAATGGGAACAAATATGGATCTCTTCCTGTTGGTCAGCCAAGCAGATGTCCTCTCAATTTCCTGGCATAGACTGGTGAGCACGTTCATGGCTGCATGTAACATTTGAAATGTGTCAGTTGGTATCACATCAATTCCTGGGGCCTTATTTTAACCAGTGTCTTCAGTGAAGGTTGAATTTCTTCCTTAATTACCATCAACTCTTGATCACATAGTACTTCCTTGAAGTATTTCAGTGTTGGCCAATCTTCTTTGGTAATTTGGTATATCCTTTTGATACTTCCTGGATCATTCAAGATTTTGCTATAGTATCTCTAAGTATTGCAACTTGAGGCTTGAATTTGTAGGTCTCTGCACATTCCATTGAAATATTTTGCTTTGTCTTCTTGAACTGCCCTTTGAAATCTTCTATTTAGCTATTCTACATTAGCATTTCTGCCCTCTGTTTTGGCTTCTCAGCACGATAGTATAATGTTCAGGGTCTATTTTAAAAGCACTGTATAAGGGCAGTTAACTGGATGTCTCATGAACCTAAGGAAGCAGATTCCATGAGCTGTTTGGTTGTACATAAACAGCCTCAGTAGCTGTTATATTGGTTGTTGTTGCTGTCCTTGTTATAGTAAATACATCCACCAGACAATGTTTGCTAATCCTATTTTTTACAGATGCACCCTTTTTTGGTCGAAATGACAATAATCGACTACGTGACTCTATCTTTAATTAATATAATTTTCCTATTTCTGTTGGAAAAATTACACTTGGGTGGGTTTGCACAGTCAATTGTTGTTGTTGTTTATTGCCTTCGAGTCGAGCATGACTCATTGCGACCCTATGAACAAAAGGCTTGAAGCCTTTCTATAACTATTGACATTTATCAAATTTCATAGAGTTTCGGGAGGCATGTTGTTTAGGAAGTGGATGCCACTCCTGCTTCCAAACCTGTCATAGTATGTTATTGTTGTTATGTACCATTGAGTCACCTGTGATGCATAGCAGCCCTATGTATAGCAGCTCTGAATCCTTCCCTGTCCTGAGCCAGTGTCACTAATTCTGACACACCAACTCCTATTGCTGCAGTTACTGTATCAATCCATCTCATCTGGGGTCTTACTCTCCTATGCTGTCCGTTTACCCTTCCAAGCATGATGTTCTTCTCCAAGGACTGATCCCTTCTGGCCACATGCTCAAAGTATGTGAGAAGGAGTTTCAAAATCCTTGCCTCCAGGGAACATCTTGATTTCACCCTCTCCAGGACTGACCTGTTTGTTTTCCTGGCCGTCCATCATCCTTCTCGTGTGTTGCAACTCAAAGGCATCTCTTCTTTGTCTATTGTCTTTAGTCATTGTCCAGCTCTCTGACACATAGGAAGTAATTTCAAAGACCATGGTCTGTATCAGGTGCACCTTAGTCTCCAGACTGATATCATTGTTCTTCACTATTCTAGAGAGGTCCCTGACAATAGACTTTTCCAAAGCAATTTCTCTTTTGATTTTCTTACTGCTAATGTCAGGAGTGTTGCTGAAGTTGTTAACAATCTCAATCTCTTCTCCATCTATCATGAAGTTGCCCATCGGTTCAGTGGTGAGAATCTTTGTCTTCTTGATGTTGAGCTTCAATACTTATTGAAGACTACAGTCCTTGACCTTCTGCAGCAAATGCCTCAGATCCTCCTCAGTTTCAGCAAGCAAAGTTGTGTCATTTGCATAATGCAGATTGTTGATGAGTCTTCCTTCAATCCTGATGCCATTTTCCTCCTCACTAAGTCCAGCCCCCCAGATGATCTGTTCTGCATCTAGACTGAAAAGGTATGGAGACAGGATATATCTTTGGTGTATAACTTTCCTGATCCTGAATGATGCAATGTTTTCCTATTCTGTTCTGACTTCTGCTTCCTGGTCCAAGTATAGCTTTTGCTTGAGCATAATTAAGTGTTCTGGGATTCCCATTCATCTCAAGATTAGTCACAATTTGTTGTGATCCACACAGTCAAATGCCTTTGCATAGTCAAGGAAACACAGACAGACATTCCTTTGGTAGTTTCTGCTCTCAGTAAAGGTTTATCTAACACTGGATATAATGTCCCTAATACCATGGCCTCTTCTCAACCCAGCCTGCACATCTGGCAGTTCTCTCCTGATATACTGTTGCAGTTGGTTTTGGATAATCTTCAGTAGGATCTTGCTTGTGTGTAATATTATTGATATTGTTTGATAATTTCCACATACTGTCAGGTCTCCTTTTTCTTAGAATGGGAATAAATAAAGATTTCTTCCAGTCAATGGCCAGTCTGTAAACTGGTGAGTATGTACAGGGCAGCATCTGTTTGCTGAAATGTGTCAATTGGTATTCCATCATTTCCTGGGGCCTTGCTTTTTCCCAACTCCTTCAAAGCAGCTTGAACTTCCTCCTTCATCCCATTGCCTCTTAATTATACACTCTGTTTCATAAAATTCTTCTGTGTCAACCAATTCTTTTCAGTACAGTGACTGTATACTCTTTCCATGTCTTTTAATGCTTCCTGGATCATTCAATATATTGCCCACGGCTTCCTCAAATATTGCAACAACAGGGTTGAATTTGTTCTTTAGTTCCTTTAGCTTAAGAAATGCTAAGTGTATTCTGCCCTTTTGACTTTTTGATTCCTGTTCCTTGCACATTTCATTATAATACTTTGCTTTGTCTTCTTGAGTTGTCCTTTGAAATCTTCTATTCAGTTCATTAACTTCTTGATTTCCCCCTTTGTTCTGGCTTCTTGGCAATGTAGCACAATATTCAGAGTCCCTTCTGACATTCATCTTGGTCTTTTCTCTCACCTCTATCTTTGTGATGACTTTCTGCATTCTTCATGAATGATATTATTGATATCCTCCCACAGCTCATCTGGTCTTTGCTCATTAGTTCTCAAGGCTTCAACCTGTTTCCGAGATGATCTTCAAATTCTGATGGAATAGACTTGAAGTCAAGCTTTGGGTCTTATGGATTTGATTTGATACTTTTAGCTTCATTTTGAACATGCATATGAGTGTTGATGGTCTGTTCCACAATCAGCACCTGGTTTAGTTTCACAGCTAATACTGAGCTTCTCCAACAATTTCTTCCACAGATGTCAATCTGATTTCTGTGTAGACCATCTGGTGAAGTCTATGTTTATAGTAGCTGTTTATGTTTCTTATAAGAGGTGTTTGCAATGAACAGCTCATTGATTGTACAGAATTCTATCATTCTCTCTCCAGCCTCATTTCTGTAACCAAGTCCATGCTTTCCAACTACTAATCCTTCTTCCCTGTTCCAAACTTTTGCATTCCAGTTACCCATTATTATCAAAGGGTTCTGGTTACATGTTCAGTCGATGTCTGAATGCAAAAGTACTGCTATAAAATATGAATGATATGGGTGGGTGGCAAGGTGGAACACAAAAAGAGTGGATAGATAATGAACAGTCACTGGAACAGGTGAGGGGAAGGACCATCTGAAAGGAATAAATGACTAGGCATTATAGGTATGACAATTAATCTGGAACAAGAGGTGCATTACAAAGGAACCTGGGTTAGAGGGGGAAAATATAAACATATCATATTAAAACATATTAAGATGGGAACCCAAAGAAAATATAAATAATCTACAGTGCTCTTTTTAGGATGCTGTAACAACAACAACAAAAAAAAAATAAGAGGTTCTTCTGTGCTTTTTTGAAGACAAGTGTAATTGGAAAGTTGGCAGAGATAACAAGTATATTTAGAATGTTGATAGAGACAGCATAGATCAGATATTGTATCACATTTTAAAATACAAATATAAATCAGAGTAGTGACTTTCGTTTGCTTTTCACAGAGATTTCTTAATATACCAGTGGATGTGACAGTACAGGAAACTAAAGGTCTAACTTTATAGTCACGTCAGGAGAGTAGATGTTTTTCAATGTTCAATTTTTATAGTTTCACAGTCTAAATGTGAACATGTTGATCTTGAAGTACAGCTACTTTCCATAAATATATGTAAATTAAAAATATATATTTTGTGTTTTAAAGTATAAGAAACTAAGTGTTCCTAGTCTGAGATACCAGAGCATTTATTTTCCTCGTCCTCCTCAAGATGGGGATATGATCCTGCATGTGTTTAAACTGACTAAAAATCAGGACAACCCGTAGATGGTAAACTTTGCTTAAATGGAAGCACTAGACATGTTAAAGTTCTTATTTTGACAGTAGTATAAGGCTTGTTTTAAATAAAAGCAAAACAACTGATTTTGTTTCTCACTTCTGACTGAAAGCTATTGTGATGACAGACTCACTGGTAAGTTAGTGCCCTGTTAGAAAACTAAAGGCCAAAGAAAATCAACTCTAAAACTTTCCTTCTTTGTCTGTGTAGATACCTGGCTTTTGTATAGGATTTATATCCTTGGTTAAACCTATCTGGTTCTGGTACATGTGTTTATGTGTAAAGGTATGCATCTTTGTGTGGCCTCTACATATATATGTATGTATGTATGTATATATGTGTGTGTGTGTATATATATATATATATACACACACACACACACACACACATAATCCTCAAAAATGCTCAAAGAATAGAAATATGTTTAGGGTTTAAACAAGAATTTTTCACTCATAACTGAAATGAGAAATAATATTAGAATAGGCATTTCCACATGGATTTAGAAGCAGATATAAAAAATAAATGCATAAAATTCATCAGTGAATTAAACTGATCATAAAACTGTTCATAAAACAGTTCACTATTCTACAGAGCAAACAAACCTATAGATTCCTCGTTACACTTAGTAGACCAATGGCAGTGATCAATTCTTTTACCCAATAGTGTTATATTTACTTATTTCTATGCCAAAATTAGAGTGATTATTTTTCAAACAGGAAAAGAGAATTTCTTTTTATATATGAAATGTCCTTGATGGAGTATTTATATTATCCACTTGGTAGTTGCACATTTGAGGAAAGTGTATAACTACTAAAATCTAGCCATATGTCTGTCTGGTCATTGCAAGTAACCTGATGCTTAACGTGCATGCTTGACTTACCACCAGTGGCTCAGTGCGAGGTCTGGGCAGACACGAGAAGGTCTCTCGCAGGAAGGTGGTAATCTCCAGGAGAAGCTGGCAGGCTGCCATCTTCAAGGCAAAGGGGCAGCCACATTTGGAGGGGTTCACAGTACCTATGGCATGAAAGAGTTCTTCCATAAGAAGAGAGACCAATGAAAATAGAGAATGGCAAGGTTTAATGGACAGAGCTACACATATGTAAAATCAAATTGCATGTAAGCACATTGCCTGAACAATATCCAAGATACCACTATAGCCTTTAGCCTAATCTAGCCCCTATCCTATATCTCTCTCTTCCTTAATTTTGCAATTCCCTACCTGACACATTTGTACTAAATTGTAAGTCGAACAGAAGAACTAAATAAATCTCCTTCAAGCATCACTAAGTCACAAAATTCAATTCCACCATGGTTCAGATTTGTTTTGGGTCACTATAGGTCAGTCGACTCACTGGCACCTTAGCAATAACCACACACCAGAAAATGTTCTCAAGAAATAAAAATATGGATATCAGACTTGCAAGAACATGTTCAAAATGCTATTCAATCAGATGCAACTATTTCTGTGGTAGTGAATTAAATTTGGAGCCATAAATATCCCATCAGCTCATTTTTATGAGAGAGTTCTCCTGATGTTATGAGAGCACAACTGCACCCATAGTCCATCTGTGTGTCTTCCCTAATTACCTAGAGTTTTGATCTGTTACATGATGACAGAGATGTGCTAGAAGTATACCAATATTATCCTTTGCCATAAAGAATACTGATCTTTGAATGAGTAAAACATTTCATCCAGCACAGGCCTCTATGTTTTACTGTAAAAGCAGTTAATGGCCAAAGCAACACAGAAGCAACGTTTTTTAAAATTCAAAATTTGTTTTTGGATGTGCGTCATCACAAATCACAAAGAAATGTACTGAGTAGAAGACCAAAGCCATGGAGTTTTCTGCCTCTCACAGAAAGAAGACACTAGTTAGTTATTTTGCTTGAATGAAGTAATTCAGCAATCACAATACCAGTAAATATCAACATTGCTAAAAAAGTCTCAAAAATATTTTCTGTGTATTAAGCTTTCTTAACAAAACAGAACATAGATGCTATAATGCCTAATAGATTCAAGGATCCCCGCTGGTATAGTGTGCTATGTTCTAGGCAGTGAACTAAAAGGTTGGCAGTTTGAATCTACCAGCCACTCCATAGGAGAAAGAAGAGGGAGTCTTCTGACTTAGAGTTACTGCCTTCGAGACCCATTGGATGGTTGCCATGACCATGCATAGGAACTGACTTGATA
Organism: Elephantulus edwardii; assembly: GCF_000299155.1. Taxonomy (NCBI): domain Eukaryota; kingdom Metazoa; phylum Chordata; class Mammalia; order Macroscelidea; family Macroscelididae; genus Elephantulus; species Elephantulus edwardii. The sequence goes on from NW_006399856.1 coordinate 11,369,756, forward strand.
GCAGCAAGTTTGGTTTTGGGTTTGCTGATAGTAATGATAATATTAAATACTTTCTACACTCTGTTGGATCACCTTTTTTTTTGAATGTTGCTGTTGTGTATCATAGAGTTTGAACCGACCCATAGCTGACCCTCCAGTGGGTTTTCAGAGGCAGCATCTTGCCACTAGGCCACTGGAGCTTGGCACAAATATGGAGGATTGCCATGAGTCAAAGTTGACTTATAGTAATGAGGTTTTATGTATATTGAAAGTAGGTGGTAATGATGTCTGGATTATCATTCCTTCATTCATACGACAATATTCTTGCCAGAGGTGCTATTTAGCAGCAGATGTTGTCTCTCATTAAGATGGAAGAAATAAGCTCCCATAGAATTTCTGGACCAATACTTGTTTGAGCTGCAATTAGCTTTGAAATGCAAGATAAGCTACATACTGATTGAAAGTGGAACTAAATCAAACTCAAATCTTCAATTCAGTAGAGGCTACATAATTATAGAAATTGCTTGGATATGAAACACTTAAAAATAAGTGAACATTAGATAATCAGTAAAACTCTGGGTCTGTCCTTTTACCCCTAGTCTATCATACCAATCCTTCCTGTTGATCCTACAGACCTTGAGCTAATCTCCGTCTTGGCCTTCATAATCATACCTGAAATATCCATTACAATGAACAGGAATGCTACATGTTGTTTTGATGTGCTATCAAGTCTACTATGACTCACAGTGATCCCATGAACAATGGATCTGAGCCCTATTCTATCCAGAGCTAATCTTACTGTCTCAGACACACCTGACCCAGTGCCACAGTCACTGTGTCAATTCAGCTCAATAAGGGTCTTTTTCTTCTGGGGTGATTCGCTGCTCTTCCAAGAATGGTATCCTTCTCCAAAGACTGGTCCATCCTGGTCACACACCCAAAGTATATAAGACAGAGTTTCAAAATCCTTGTCTCCAAGCAGTAACCTGGTTTTGCCCTCTCCAGGGCACACATATTGGTTCTCTTGGCAGTCCATGGTAGGTTCAATACTCTTCTCTAGCACCACAACTCAAAGGCATCAAGTCTTCCATCATCCTTATTTACTGCCTAGCTCTCAGATGTATAACAAGCAATTAAGAAGACCATGACCTGGATCAGGTGCACCTACATCTCTGGAATGACACTGTCTCTCTTCAGCACTCAGGAGAGATCCTTGGCAGTAGATTTTCCCTAATGCAAATCACCATTTGATTTTCTGACCTCTGGTGTCAAGGGTATTGACTGTAAATTTAAATGAGATAAAATCATTAACAACCTCAATCATTTCCCCCCTCTATCATTGTACTGCCTATTGGACTGGTGGTTAGTATTGCTGTTTTCTTGATGTTAAGAAGCAATCCATATTGAAGGCTGCGGTCTTTGGCCTTCTATAGCAGATGCTCAAGTCCTCCTTAGCTTCAGTGAGCAACGTGTCATTTGCATAACACAGGTTGTTGAGGAACTTTCCTCCAATCCTGAGGTCACATTCTTCTTCATAAAATCCAGACCCTTGAATGATCCTCTCGATGTACAGATAAAAAAAGAATTGAAAAGGTACAGAGAAAGGATACATCCTTGGCCCACTCCTTTCCTGATTTTCAACCATACAGCATTCCCTTGCTCTGTTTGGACAATAGCTTTCTGGTTCAAATACAGATTTCACATGAGCACAGTGAAGTGTTCTGGGATTCCCATTCTCAATGTTAGCCATAATTTGTTGTGATCCACACAGTCAAATGTCCTTACATAGCTGATAAAACACAACCTTCTGGTACTCTCTATCAGCTATGATCCATCTAACATCAGCAATGAGAACCCTAGTGCCACAGCTTCTTCTAAATGCAGTTTGTATTTCTGGAAGTTCTCTGTCAATGTACTGTTCTAGTAGGGCTTGTGTTTTGTTTTTTTTTAAATATAATATTCTGCAAGATTTTCTTGCATGTGATATTGTTTGATAATTTTCACATTCTGTAGGATCAAATTTTGACAAACCAAATACAACATACTAGTAATTGCTCTGGTGAACTAGTAGCAAGAAGCTGCGCTGAAACCCTGAAGGCACAAGGTTTGAATCCATCAGCTTCTCTGTGGAAGAAGGATGGGAAATCTCCTCCTGTATTATTAACTGCCTCTGAAAATCCACTGGAGGGTTTTCAGCTATGAGTCAGTTCTGACTGTAACAACAGCAACAACAATTGATACTTAGGTGGTGTCATGGAGCTTTAGGTTATTTTCAACCTATGAGTACATTCATTTAATGTTGCACTGACTCCTCTCCATCCTAAGAGACTACGGGTGTCTTAGGGTAGTGTGGTTTGGGAATGTGTTTTAGAAGAACAGGGCTGGACTACCGGGAACTTGAAGAAACTTTATGAACTCGAGGAAATCTTACAGATTTAAGGAAAACTAAAACTGATGTGATGATTTGGTATTTTACCAACAGCTCAGTCGAGAAGCTTTGTTTCTTAAGAGCTTAGAAGGGGTACAATGATGAAGAGAAGATACAAATTCTCTGTGTGAAAGTGCAAGGAAGGACAGCATGTTTTCTTTCGCCATATTTTATATTTCGTGAAGGACCCATGAGGCTGGGCATCACACACATAAAGCTTATTCTAAAAATTGTCAGGAGCTTGAGTGTCAAACCAACAGGCAGGTAAAGAGGAAGAGAACACATCTATCCTTATTCTGTGAAGTTGCTGTTTACATAATCATCCCTGAAACTGTACGATCTAAAAGGCAGTGGTACACATACGAACACGCTGGTACAGAACAGAACACACATATACACAAAATGGTGTCGGACAGGAATGTAACAGAAATGTCTTTGTTTCTACTCCTCTATGATGGGCCTGAATTCTAATTTTAATAAATGCATACACTAAAGCAGACATTCTCAGTTATAATACCTCTTGACCTTATAATAGCTCCCTTTCATGTTGAATAATTCAATACGTTGATGAATAGTTCAAATATTTTTTATATATTTTGAAAGCATTTGATGTTCAATTCTATATGGTTTGGTTTTCATTTTCAAGAGCAGTAACTAAACACAAAACGAATGCAATTCTTGAGACAGTAACCTTTTACAGCCATTGTCTCTTGGATAGAGACGCTGCTAGAGAGGCCTAATGAGAGTCTTTGTACAATAGCAGGAATCAGAGATTAATTGGAAACAAGTATTGCATATTGTCTGCAGCTCTTTGCACCTGCCTATTTCCTCCTACATGTGTTCCTTGAACTCTCTCTTAGTGGTTTTATGCACATACTTTCCATCCATGCAGAGGGAAAAGGAGAAAAGGCACAGTGGGAGACATGGAAAGGTGGTCAGATATGAAAGAGGAAAAAGAAAGATTAAGTGTTCCTAAAGCAGAGGTTCTTACAAGCAGGGGTTCTTGTAGTAAAGGGAGTCTCCTTACTGTCATCTAAAAAGTCTTCCTCCTCATCCTCCTTTCTCAGCCTCCGCTTGGTCTCCTCATCATAAATGAGACCCAGCAGGTTAGCTGGGCTCTCACTTTCCCCATGGCACAGCTCATTCAGTCGGATGCCAATTGCCTGTCAAGGGGAGAAAAAGGAGAAAACCGCACAGAGCACGTCAGGTTCTGAAATAGGCTCTCACACTACACAAAAAGTAATCAACAAATTAATATAATTTATTTCCACTACAAGCCTCTTTTGCATGTGACAGTACTGTGCTCACCACACTTTCAAATATGGAAACTCAGAGATGGAAGGCATTGTGCTATTTCCAAGATCTCCCAGTTGAAAGACTTTGGTAAACCAAAATGCATTGTGGGAGAAGATGGGACAATCTCCTTCTGGGTGGTTTACTGCCTCTGAAAACTTACTGGAGGGTCAGTTATGCATCAGTTCTGACTCACTGATACACAGAAACGACCACATATACACTACAGGGATCTTTGGTGGGCCAGTGGTAAGGAGTTACATGGCAAATCCAAAGGCACACAGTTTGACCTACTAGCCAGCTGTTCCAGAGGAAAAAGATGGGCAATCCCCTTCTTTGTGATTTACAGCCTCTGAGAAGCCTCTGCAGGGTCAGCCATGATCTGGTTCTGACTCAACAGCACATAATAACATCATATACACTACATGCTGAAGTAGACGAGCTTATGAGGTGACTCGGGAGAAGGACGGCCTGAACAATGACCCTGAGACCTGACAGCCTTCATTGCTTGTTTTTTGTTTTTTTTTTTCCAAAAGGGTGTAAATGTGGCTTATTTCCCTCCCCTTCTCCCTTTATCATCCTCTTGAAATATTTAACAAATTATTTAATAATAATGAAATAAAATGTGAACTTAGCATCTGAATATATCGAAAACTCTTTAAATAAAAACACAAAGGCATGTGAATGTCGTAGTTATGTAGAAATAAAAGGGATCTCCTTAAAAAACTCTGTAATTAGGTGAAGAGTTAAAGATCAGGAGGGAAAACATTACCACCATATGAGAATAGATAGCCAAGTGAAGCCCCTCACACAGGAGCTAATTCTGTCTCCTAGTCACCTCCTGGAATGCAGGAGAATTGGCCCCAAGGTTATGGAGGTGGCAGTTTCCAAGGAAGCAGGTTGATACAGCTTTCTCAGGTACAGCAGCTGGTGGATTCCAACCTGTCCACCTTTCTGTCAGCAGCTGAGACTTTCATTCCAGTGACACTGTTGTTGTTAAGTGCTGTTGAGTCGTAGATGACTCATAGCGACCCTATGAATGAAAGACCTGAACACTTGCATAACTATTATCGTTTCTCCAAGTTCATAGAGTTTCCAGAGGCAAACTATTTCAGAAGTAGATGCCACTCCTGCTTCCAAGCTTGTTTTATTTGGGGAGCTCCACCAAACATTGTCTGCCATTATCACATTTGACTAGGGCTTCACAATATGTAGCAGTGTCTTAAAGTTTTAGCCAGTAACCTCAGAGGTTAAACTAACAAAACGCAAACCACCACCAACCACCAGCACCATCATAACAAGAACAAGAAAACCTTTGTTGTCATGCTATTACTTTGGAGAAACTTTCTAACCAAGGAGATGTAGAAGTCTGGAATTTGAAGCCAGCAAACTAAATAAAAAAACTGAACTCACTACCACCCTGTCAATTCTATTCCATCTGGTTTCCAGTGCTGCAAATCTGTAAGGGAGATAATCGTTCCTTTTCTCTCAGTGTGCCTGGGAAACTGTCCAACCTTCAGTTGAGCTGCACAACATGTCACACTAACTATGCTACCTGGGCTTCTGAGCAAACAAAGTTGTTGTTAGGTGCCAATGAGTAGGCTACAACTCATGGTGACTCTTATGAACAGCAGATCAGGCCCTTGCTCTATCCTGCACTATTCTCAAGATCTCTGCCATGCTCAAGGTCAATTCTGAAGTCACTGCAAATGAAATTGTTGTGATTGTGTACCATCAAGTCTGAACCATTCTATAGCTGAACCTCCAGCAGTTTTTCAGAGGTAGTAAACTGCATGGAGGGGAATCCAATGAAAAGATAAACAATCTCCAGTGCTTTTTCTAGGATGCTGTAACAAATAAGTTAAATGTGTGTCACAGTTCACAAATCTTAAAAGGCACTAACAAAACGTACTTTTCTAAACCAATACATTGTTGTTGTTAGGTGCTGTTAAGCCGACTAGGACTCAGTGACCCGAGGAAGTACAGATCTGAACTTCCCTGTATCCTGTGCCGTCCTCATGGTCTCCAACATGCTAAAACCAAAGTTACAAGTTGTCAATCCGTCTTTAAGGGTCTTCCTCTTTTTCTCGGACTCTCCACCTTGGTTTGTCAGCATGATAATTTTCCTAAGGATTGATCCTTCCTGCCCTTGCCTATAAGAACACCATGCCTGCACTTTCTCCAATGTACACTCGTTTTTCTTGGCAGTCCATGGATATTCAGTACTCTTCTCCAACACTACAACTCAAAGGTGTTGATTCTTCTCCTGTCATCCTTTTTCACGATCCAATTTTCAGATGCATAGGAGGCAACTGAAAACACTATGACTTGGATTGGGCACACTTTATCTCTAAACTGAGATCCTTGCTTTTTAATACTTCGGAATTAAGACAGTAAGCTGTGAATCAGACTCATACACAGAAAGTGTGATTCTAAGTTGTAGACTTTTTATTTCAACAAACCCATAGTCTATTGGAGAGGAAATTAATTATCAGTAATAAAAGATCAACCAGCAAAACATACGAAGTGGCAAACGAGATTAAACACTCTTTAGAGTCTAGATCTTAAATTCAGTTCAGGGAATCATGGAACGTTTATTCACTGTAGACACTCAGGAGTTGGTGGATTTTAGGTGAAGGAGAGGGAAAAAGATAATTATTCAAGATGTAAAGTCCCAGATTTATATTCACTATTCGGTGACTGGGGTAAAGGGATGGGTGTGTCAGAGGCGGTGTGGTTGGCGCAGGATAGAGCAGGGTTTAGGGCTATTGTGCATAGGGTCGCTATGAGTCGGAAACGACTCGACGGCACATAACAACAACAACAACAGAATGTTCTAATGTGTTCAGAGACTGATAGTAAGCTTTCTGGTTAAAATGAATTGTATGAGAAGGAATAAAGGACAAAGAAGATTGCAGGGTACATTGGGACTATATTCTGTTTGTGACTGAATTTCATTTTCCATTCTTAGCGAGGTGAAAAGGTGGTTTGGATAGAAACCTGATCATTTGTTCAAAGGGCAGTGAATTAGCTGCCAGAGAATGCCCTGATATAGACTTTGCTTTCAAAACTTATGCAAAAAATTAACGTAATAATCTGTTAATACTGAACACTTCCATGGAGAAGATAAATTATCTTTAGTACATTAGATCATTTGGTGTTCATCATTTAGAATTTCAGTATAGTTTGAGAAAAGGTTGAGAGAAGGGGATGAAACCCTAGGCTATAAAATCTTCCTCCCACCCTTTCCCTTTCTCCCCAAGGGTAATGGAGGGCCACAGAAGCATTTAGAGTAATTAAGAAAGACCATCTTATTTGCATTTCAGTCTATTCACTCTGGCAGCAGTTTGGAGGATAAATTGCTGGGGGCAAGTCTGGAGGCTGACATGCAGTGAGAACAAACGCACTGCATTTGATGGGTTGTGCCTTAGAAGAGAATTTTGTTGGTTATATGGAGGATATACTTACTGAAAGAAGTTTCTAGGGAAAATATCAATAGAAAAATAATAAAGATATAACCTAAAGGGGTATCAGACATATAAAGAGGTGGAATCAACAGAAGGAGATTTGGAATTTGTTTAAAGGCTGTGAGAAAATGACGGTGCCATTAAAACTGTATATAATATTTATTATATTATATCATATCATATCAATCATATATTATATTATATTATAATATTTTAATGTGATTATATTATATTTTAATGTGATCATACTATATTTTAATGTGATTATGTTTTAATGTGATTATATTATATTTTAATATGATTATATTTTAATGTGATTATATTATATATATAATAAGTATATCAGAGATAGTGAGGGTGACGATGGCACAAGACAGGGCAAGGTTCAGATCTGTTGTCTGGACGGTTGCTGTGAATTGTAGTTGACTAAATGGCATATAAAAACAACACTAAAAGTGATAGAGCAAGAGGGTTTGCTGATGGAAGTGTGTTTAACTGAGGCAAAACTTATTCTTATGATCAGGTTGAGATTCAGAATAATAAGTGAACAGCAGTTGACAGTGCAGCCATGCTGTTGATAGGTGCGGATGAGTCAACGACTAATAGTAAATGGAAGACTGAAGCTGTGCCATTTCCCTGTTCCCTACCATGCTGCAGCCCATTGATGCAGTCAACGCTGAAGTGCATACTATTGCGGGTCTTCCTTTCTTTTGATGACCCTTTACTTTGCCAACAATAATGTCTTTCTTTAAAGTAGCTCCCGACACGTCCAAAGTATGTGATAATGAAGTTTTATCATCCCTGCCTCCAGAGAACACCCTGGTTGCACTCCCTCCAAGGTAGACCTGCTTGTTCTTTTGGCAGTTCATTCACTACTCTTTGTCAACACCATGATTAAAAAATATCCATTCTTTTTCTGTATTTCTTCTTCATTGTCCAACTTCCAGGTGCACATGAAACAATGAAAATGCTGTGGCTTGGATGAGAGCACGTTAGTTGTTGCATTCACTCGGACTTGCTTTTTAGCACTTTAAAGAGGTCCTTCACAGTAGATTTCCCAATGCAACATGTTTGAATTCTTGACTGCTGCTATGATGGGTCTTGATTGTACATCGAAGTAAAATGAAATAATTCTAAAATTCAGTCTATTCTTACTCTATTATTATATTGTTATTGGCCCAGTGCTGAGAATTTTTATTTTATTAATGTTAATGCATAATCAACATTGAAGCTGTACTCTTTGATTTCCTGCCGTAAGTACTTCTTCCTAGTGCAATTCGTCTTTTGATTTCCTGACTGCTGGTGCCAAAAGTATTGATTGTTGAGCCAAGCAAGCTGTAACTTAACAATCTCAGTCTCCTCTCCATCTACCTGTTAACAATCTCAGTCTCTTCTCCATCTATCATGGTGCTGCCAAATGGCCTAGTGGTGAGAATCTTAGTCTTCTTGATGTTGAGCCTCAATTTATATTGAAGACTATATAGTCCTTGACCTTCGGAACAAGCTCTTCAGGTCCTCCTCTGTTTCAGTAAGCAAGGTTATGTTATCTGCATAACGTAGGTTGTTGATGAGTCTTCTCCAATCCTAATGCCACAAACCTCAAAAATCTGCTGTCAGGGACCTTTCCAGATTACTGAGACGCAACGATGCCAGTCACATTAAGGTGTGCCTGATCCAGGCCATGGTCTTCACAATAACTTGCTATAAAACAGAGAACTAGACAATGACTAAAGATGATAGAAGAAAAATCTATGCCTTTGAGTAGTGGTGCTGAAGAAGAGTTTGGACATACCAGGGACCACCAAGAAAACAAACAGATCTATCTTTGAGAGGGTGAAACCAAGTTTTTCCTTGGAGGCCAGGATTTTAAAGCTCTGTCTCACGTACTTTGAGCACATGGCCAAGAGTGACCAGTCCTTGGAGAACAATATCATGCTCAGAAAGGTGAAGGGACAGTGCAGGAGAAGATCCTAGATGAGATGGTTTGATATAGTAACTGGGAAATTGGAGTAGGTATGTTGGAGTTAAGTTGGATTGTCTCAGGACAGAGCAGGCTTCAAAGCTGTTGTGCATAGGATTGCTATGAGTTGCAGGTAACTCAACAGTACATAACAACAACAACAACGTGTGTGTTAATGTCGATAATAGAACACATGGGGAGCAGTCATGGAAATGTTTCAAATCAAGCACCTTGATTCATAGGGTCCAAGGCTAAGGATGAAAGAGTGGGCACACAGAGTTCATAAAGATAATGCTATGCATCATACTTTGGTGAGTATTGTACAGGGACATAGAATTTTGTAAGCAATCATCTAAGTAATAACTTCTGGTCTCTTTCAATCCAGTAAATAGGAGAGTGAAAAAACCCAAATATTCAAGGAGCAATTCATCTAAAGGGCTAGTTGACCACCTGACCTACATAACCCCAACACCAGAAGAACTAGGAGTGCCTAGCTATCACGAGGGCACTTTCTAGCTAGGATCACTACTTAGGGTCCAGGAGAAAACTGAATAACAAAGAAAATCCCCTCACATTTACAGAAAAGACCAGATTTTTCTGATCTGACAGAGACTGGAGGAATTCCCAAGGCTACAGCCCTTCCAGTCTGGAATTGAAGTCATTCCTGGAGACCATTTTTCAGACAAACAATAGAAAGGTCCATAAAATAAGTTTTAAAAATCCCACAAAAACGCTGGAGAGGAGCAGGTTCCTCAGAATAACGAATTGTATTAAATCAAGGGGCAACCTTTGTCCAATAGCAAAGATGAGAAGGCAGGAAGGACAGAAAACTCAAATGAAAGGAAACAAAAAAATCTAGGACAAAAATGAAGAGAGTTGTCGCGTTGTGGGGAATGTCATGGAACATTTTATGTGCAAACTATCAAATGGGAAATGGATTTCCTCTGTAAACGTTCACCTAAAACACATAACCTGTCACTATGCTGGAATCTACTGGAGACAAAAATGCAGAAGCCTTCTGTAAAGAGAATGGAAATTTCTGAAGCAAGACCATGCAGTGTTTCATGCTGTGGTAAAAGAAATTCTCATCTCATTAGAAATAAAAGAACACACAGTTACCTCTCCTGGCATTCCTAGGCCTTTCCTTGTTCTTTCTTTCTTTTCTTTTCTTTTTAACTCCAAGCTCTAAATTCTGTCTAGGACAGCACTGAGTTAAAAATACGCCCATCTATCCTTGGAGAGTTTAAGGGACAGGTTACAACTTCCCTTTGATTTTCTGAGCCTTTCTCTCTTAAGTTGTATGTAAACTGCAATGTTTGAGCAATACCATGCTGGTTTCTCCCCCAGCAGGATCTTTATTTCAATTTCACAGGCAAGTATAGCTAGAGAATGGTTATAGTCACCAGAGATTGAGGAAAGATACGAGTTCTGCTCCTCTGCATCCACCCCTGTCTCAACACTGAATTGTGATGCAATTGTGATTCATCTTATGCATAAGAAATTAGCCAGGACCCTGATGGTCCTTCAGAAGTCACATTCAGAAGCACAGGTGTGGCATAGTGTGATGAGTTTGCCTTCTTCACTTTTTCAAAACGTGAAGAGAGATTATAAGTACTTTTACATATGCGACTTTATTTTATCTCCACTTCTTGTATTGGACTTTATTACTTTCAAACACTTCGTGCCTCAATTCAAATCCACTAGCTGTTCTGTGGGAGAGAATGAGCAAACTCCCTCGATGTGATTGATTGCCTCTGAAACCCGCCAGAAGATCAGCTCTGGGTTGGTATAGCACACAACAAAGCAATGACACTTTAGAAAGATGGAAAGTTGGAATCTGAAGGCATGATTTTCTGCTTTAAGTTGGGCTTACAGGGCAAAGGGAGGAATAACAAATAGTGCAGATTTGTGAAGGTCTTTGGGTGATGGAAACGATTTGTGCTTCACCAGAATGAAGCCTCATGGCATAATAGGGTAAGTATGGGGCTGCCACCTAAAAAGGTGGTAGTTCAAACCCACCAGCTTTTCCTTGGGAAGAAAGAGGAGGCATTCTATTTCCATTAAGATTGAAGGGAGGGGGTAAAGGAAATGGGAAAGATATGATGGGGAACTGAAAAGAAAGAGTACTGGTGGTTATAGTTCAATGGTGATTAATTTAATGGGAATAATTGTATGGGACACAATGTAAATGAAGAATAGTGTGTAACACAATGTTTACAAACTTTATAAGTAAAAAAATTTTAAAAATATTTCTAGATATGGAAATTCTATAGTTAAGTTGTAGTCTTTATAGGGTTGATATTAGTAGGAACAGACTTACTGGTTAAGAAACTTTGAGTTTTTTACCGAGGAGCTGGCAATTCATCAATGTGGCAGAAAAGCCTAGTGATATCCTTCTACTAAGAATGGTCCTTGAAAACTCTGTGAAGTTCTTCTCCTTTGATGCATATGGGGTCAGAGTCAACTCAATGGAAATAGGTTTATTATTTCATTTTTAAACACTAGAAAAATTAGAGAGCTTTGTAATGGGCCAAGGGCAAGTTACATAGAAAAGAACAGGTTTCATCCTCGTAAAAAGGAGCAGCAATTCTTTTGAACAATATCTGGGGATGGACTGGAACACTGGTGGCAAAATAGGATTAAAGGATAATTTGAGATTGGATAAGATAGATACTCATCTTTCAGGTAAGCAGAGCCTAGTGGTAAAGTCATAATGCTTGCTTAGTTGCTTTCTACCTTTCCTATAAAATAGAAGATTGTTGTTGTATGCTGTTGAGTTGGAACCAATCCATAGCTGACCCTTTAGTGGATTTTCAGAGCAGTTTATCAAATGAGAAGAGATTGCTCATCTTTCTCCCATTTAAAAAAAAATAGTAAAGGCTTAATTAAAATTTTGCTTTTAGGAAAAAGAGTCTTAGATATGTGTGTGTGTGTGTGTGTATATTCATAAAGATGTATGTCTATCTCTATCTATCTATCTATCATCTATCTATCTATCTATCTATCTATCTATCTATCTATCTATCTATCTATCTATCTATCTTCTATCTTGCCTTCTCCTAAATATTGGTAGCAAAATCTAGCCAATGAGTGAAAACTCCTCTAATAAGTTTCTGTCAAACAATTCATATTAAATATATTATATATATGCCATGCTTTTTTTAATCTCTAATGGCAGAGACTGTGGGGAGTTATTTGAATTCACCAGTGGCTTGAAGAAGAAATATGAGAAATCATCTCTATGATTTACAGCCTTTGACAACCAGCTGGAGGGTCAGCTATGAATTAGCTCTGACTCAAGGGCATTTAACAACAACAAAATTTAATAGCAATATTTTTCATAATGGTCATCTTTGATCTGCACAGGAATTGTAAAAAATGGATTTAGTAAATAAACTAGTATAATAAAAAAGCAAAAGAAAAAAAAAGAACAACAATGAAAAAAGAATTTAGACTTCAATCTGGAAGACAAAATCTTGATTTCTGTGTTTTGCATTTTTAAAGTTTTGATCAGTAGTTTGACCTGTATAACCTTAAGCTTTCTTAACTGTAGAGAAAATAATCTATAGACGACATGTATTGGGGGAACATTTAACGAAGACTCTTCACTCTTCTGAAATTTTTGTTCAATGCCTACACGTAGCAGACATTGAAGACATGATCCCACAAAACAAACAAAAGGGGGAAAAATCAAATAAGCAACTTCTCAAATCCTTGCGAGCATCTCAATTTTTAGAGAAGAAAAGTCAAAGCTCACGTCTCCCCACTGGTAGAAGAGCTTGGCAGCATTCCACTGCAGCTTCTGGTTGCGCTTGTTGCCCACGATGGGGGACCGTCCCCGAGAAAGGCCTTTCTTGGTGATGTTTACATGATGCCCTTTCATCCACTCTGGCCAGTTGCCACGGTTGCAGCGGTGAACAAAGCGGGCGCATTCCAGGAACAGAGCTGCCCTGGCCACCACAGGAGCTTCCTGAGAGAGATGGTTAAGGAAAGAATAATAAGGGATTAACAAACAGTAACTTTCAGTAGGGCCTGAAGAGAGAATTCCTATTTACTTTGAGTTTAGCCTTCACATTCTGATTTCATTTGGCCATATTTCCCAAGATGGTGTCACCATGGCTAACACAATAGTGGAAATCAGGCAGCCTGGACCCAAATCCGTATATGGGAGAGTTAGACATTTTAAGCAGTTTTTTGTGTTTTTCTCTTTCTTCTCAGCAATTACAAATATTCCTACACTCTTACCTCTGTATAAAGTGGCTGCTGGGCTTTGGATATGAGGGTAAAATAGCTTTTAACAATTAAAGTTTTATTTTTTTCTAAAAAAGAGAAAATGTTAATGATGTAAACATTCAATTTCAAGACTAGTCTTATTTTAAACAAGAGAACAGGTAATGATCCTACCACAAGCAGTATTTGCTTGGTTCAAGGAACAGTAGTTACTTACACCAAGTAGATTTTCTTGAGAAAGTCATTTTTGCACTTTGTCATGAATAATAGAACAAATTCTGTTAGAACAGTGAGGCATGGTTTCAATTGAAAGTCTGTTACAAAGAGGAAATTATTTAATTGGTATATGAAAAACAGAGTGTTTCTTTAGGGGGAATAAAAGATGGTTCCATTTTGTCATGCCAAGATGTGCATGAAAATAAAGAAAAGATGTACACTTTACTCTTGCAGAGTGCAGGACCGGAGGCTCTCTTCCTCTGGCTTGGAAACCCTTGGACTTTGAACTCCTCGCATATTTAACTACTAATAAATAGCCTACTATTCATCAACTGCAAGTCTTACCAATATCATACATAGTTGATCAACACACATATTTTGTATACAATATGTAAAATATACTTCACAAACATAAAAGCTGTTTACTTTTCAATATGAGAACAAAAGGTATTTTGCAAAATGTAAGCTTTTCATGCTTGTCGCTGTGGTTTCACGAATTTATTTTTCTTTGTTTTCCTTACGTTGAACCAATTTGTCTTGGAATGGCAGGCAACTACAAGTGTAGACTTCCCTTTACACACTCAGCAATTCAACTTTTTATTTGTAATTTCATATTTTTTTTCACTTCTTGGGAGCACTTCCAGCATCACTAGTGGGGTTTTGTAAAAGTCTCATGGTGTTATTCAAAGTTTAGGGTACGACACTAAATGTGATAAAAAATATACACGAGCCATTAGGGAACACTTTTTACCTGAATAAGAAATTGACTGGAGAGATGAACTGCTCACATGGAGATGGTTAGTGTTACATGGTGGTTTCATCTGTTTGTTTTTGTTTCTTTACCTGCATGTAAGTAGACCTGTGCAGTTCAAAGCCCTGGTATTTCAGAGGCAAATGCAATAGCTTTTAGGTGATATTCAGACCTTAGCAAGGATCAATACTCTACTGAACACTTCCAAGCCCACAACAAAAAAACAATATTAAAGCCCCAAAGGGGAAGAATAGGAGAAAGAAGGTTCCCATTGATAGCTAGACAAGAATATAAATACTTGGACTTGTGCTATCCTTTCAGTGTTAATAGCTATAAGTTACTTAACAAAAATGGGCTTTCAAATTAAAATTATTTTTTCCATTATATTAGACAGTGGTACTCTTAATGATTAATTGATCCATGATATTAAAATAGAAGCTAATAGGCATTGAATATAAAAAAATACCAGTTAACTCTTAGAAGCTGTAGTGGTATTTAATTCTCATAATGACTATTACACTCATTCTAAGATTAAAGGCAATACAGACAAAGATGAGGTGTGATTTAATTACTACCCTAAAGCTGGCAGGATGTGGTCCCAATATTCGACTACAGTTCTTGTTGATGCCAAACCTTGGCTAGTTTCTTCTTGGTATCTCTTCAACCTTAAATTTTATTCATATGATATTTTTTCTTAGAACATGATTTCCAGCATGCAGGCACAAATTGGCTGCTTAAAATGGGAATTATTCCCAATTACAAAGACATTATTTTTTAAAGCACAAAATTATAATGAATAACAATAAATAAAATTAATTTTTCAATATAAAAACCCCTATTAGGTGCTCCATTTATCTCAAACATGTAATTAAGAAAGATACCTAATCCTTGTAATTTGGTTCCTCTATCCACATCTCAAGTATTTTATGGTGCATTATATCAAACTAGTTAGTCTCTCCAGCATGACATGCTCTCTCTACCTCAATATCCTGGTATATGTTATTCCCCAACTTGTGAAATCTCTTCATTCCTTTTCCGTCTGGAAAATTCCTACTTAACCTTTAAAAGTCACCTTTCCTCTGAGCAGCTTTCCTTCACCCCTTTCAGTTTCAATCACAGCTGCTTCATATTTCTGAATACCATACTATCTCACACTCAATGAGTGATCTGAGTAACTTAGCTTATTAAGCATTTCCTCATCATCTATGTCTTACATGTATCCACTATGAAATACAATAAGAAACAGATTTATTTAAGAACTTTTTAACTTAATGCATACTTTCATACAAAGTTAACCAAAGTGGAAAGGCACAACACAAAGCAAACACTAACAGCTTTAATCTATCTTTAGCACAAGATGTAGCGATGACTCTATAATCAATCACAGAGCGGACAAGCCTTAGAAGCCGGCCATAGTAATAGAAAGTGATAGACAGATACGAGCTTGCAAATAGGTGGCTTCCTGCATGACGTCCACCAATACTGCAGTACCATAATATACAGTACAGTCTTTGTGGATTACTCAATAATTACTAAACAGCTCAGATAATGCTAATCTATGGTCTGGAAAGAACTGGAACATCTTGCCTCAAAAAAAAATTCAATGTATAGGAAAATGATGTAAATATATTTATTGGCTCTCATGGGATTTGAGGGTTAATAACAAGATGATAAAAAATATTGCTGAAAGAGAATCGTGTTGCAATCTTCAGGGTCATTCAGAACCAGTAAGTGTGAAACTTGACCTAACCCAGAGCTTAGGTTAGAAGGTGGAGTAGAAGGTGCCTTTTTTTACCCTAAATACTAGATGGTGCACAAGAGGAAAAACAATTGAAAGATGAATAGTCCAAGTTATGATATGTAAGATTTCCCAGGGAAACTGGCTTACTTTATTTAGAAAAAGAATTTTAAACATATTGATTTTAAAAGGCAGTTAAGATAAAGGTAAATAATACCAATTTTTAGAGTACTGTAATATGCATGCAACTTTATAGGAAAAGTGGGAGAGACTTGGAGATACAAATTAATGATTCTATATTGTTCAAAATCTGTGGGACAGGGACCTCTCCAGAATACTGAGAATCAAAGATGTCAGTCTAGAGACTAAGGTGTGCCTGATTCAGACCATGGTCTTCTCAGTCACTTGCTATGCATCAGAGAGCTGAACAATGATTAAAGATGACAGAAGAAGAATTGATGCCTCTGACTTGTGGTGCTGGAGAAGAGTCTTGAACATACCATGGACTGCCAAGAAAACAAACAGGTCTATGGTGGAAAGGGTGAAACCAAGTTTCTCCTTGGAGGCTAGGATTTTGAAACTCCTTTCATATACTTTGGGCATGTGGCCAGGAGGGACAGATTCTGAGAAGGACATCATGCTCAGAAGGGTGGCGGGACAGTGTAGGAGAGGAAGACCCCCGATAAGATGGATTGAGATAGTAACTAAAGTAATGGGGGTAAGTGTGTTGGAGTTAATGAGACTTGCTCAGGATTGGGAAGGCTTCAGACATGTTGTACATAGGGTCGCTATGAGTCACAGGCAAATCAATGGCACACACAACAACAACAACAAACAAAGGATACTTAGCCATCAGGGAGTACTGAATTCACATGTGAAATAGCATTCAAGGCATCGTTAGTGTAAGGGTGGGTACAGGATTCTTTCTGGATGTAATAGAAAGTCAATTTTTCATCTTATGGCTCAGTGCAATGTGAAGAAGAAATACAGCATGGAAGCCTGATCTAATGGATAGAAATGGAGTCAAACTGCAGAGAAACACAGCACACATGGAGGAAAAATGACCCAGAAGAATGTTACATGCCAGAAAGAACCAGTTAATGTCAGTTATTGCTGCTGTAACCATCACGGCAGAACCAACTCATAGCTGATCCTACAGGTTTTCACACACAGTAAATCTCAAAGGAGACTTCCTATCTTTCTCCTGTGGAGCAACAGGTGGATTTGAACCACATACGCATTGGTTGGCAGCATAACTTCTTATACAGTTAAAACTGAACACGCCCAAAAGTTCAACAGCCCTGTCATACTACAGATTATTTAGTTGATGGTCTTAAAAGAAAAGTAGGCATAGTTAATTCTTTTCCTTACTGAGATTCCTACCCAAAGCACTTTTTTTAGTACCACAGATTGACTTCTGTTCAATCATTATTGCATAACTTTCCAACAAGCAAGAATGTTTTAACTGGGAAGACAAAAAGACAAATTGAACCAGATGAAGTTTATTAATTTGAAGGTCAGAAATGGTCTAACGAGAATCTCTTAAAGTCTGGCCTTATACAAGCTGACCTCTATCTACAGTGGTTACAGAATTACGTTGCTCAAAGTCATGCAGTGTTCTGAAAATTTCATTATACGCCACAATTTTCTGTTACATGTCTACAACTAGAAAATGTCGAGCATCAGGCCACTTTCTTTGGCTTCCTTTGTCATAATTCCCCCTGATTTTTACAAGATCATTGTATATATTAAAGGTTTCCTTTATAAAAGTCAAGCAGAGAATTGAGACACTAAATCTAACAGCTGTGCTTATTTTGCCTGGGGACCGAGGAAATAGTGTTACCAAGATTCAATGGTTAATTGAAGATTATAATTGCAATACATCCCTTTGCCGGAGGGAATACATCTAAGCTTATTATGGGAGTAGGAACTTGGACTGATTTTGAAAAAAAAAATCACATGATAATACTGGACAGGAACAACATGTTTTTAAAGACTGAATATTTATTTTTATTTTTATTTTTTTTTTTTATGTGTGTATCGTCAAATTGGATCTGACTGGTACAGGAGGCGACTGTTCCTCCTTCTTCAGCAGAGCATCTGGTGGATTTGAACCGCGCACCTCTGGGATTGCAGTGCAGTTTCCTGCCACTAGGCCACCAGAGCTCGCCAAAGACTGAATATTTTATGTTGGCTGCTGGGGAATTATATGGTTGTTTTATTAGAAGTAATACTGCCTTATGGTAAATAAAAAATTACTAGCTGATGCAAGATATCTTCTTATTTACAACCAATGGGAATAGATTGATATTAGGGATCTTATTGTGCACTGGACTGAATTTGCTGGAGGAAATCTATGTGTGAGTCAGTGTTTATTATGGACTCATACTGAGTCCTTTGCCTGACTGGGATCATTAAGTAACTGGCAAGCTGCTTCTTTGCCTACTCATTTCTATAATAGCTGTGGGCAACTAAGAAGATTCTGTTGTCAAGTTGGAGACAGGCATTGCCCAGCACTTGGTCTAGAGTAACGAGTCATTTTAGCACTTATTAAGATCATGTTCATATTTTTTCCATAGACATTTAAGAAAACAAGTGAGAATATCTCTGACACTATGATAGATTAGGTGTGAAGAGAAGTCCTTCTTGATTTTGGACTAAAAATTCCAGAGAAAATACTGAAAAATCCATGTTTATTGTGGCTTTGTTCGCAGTAGCAAGGAGTTGGAAATGACCTAAGTGCCCATCAACAAACAAATGGATAGTAAAACAACTATATCATCTCACCCCAGTCAAAATAGCAAAATTTAACAGAACAGCAAGCAACAAATGCTGGCAAGGTTGTGGAGAAACTGGAACCCTTATT
>NW_006399856.1:11398963-11405634 GCF_000299155.1 Elephantulus edwardii
ACAATGAATGAATGGAATTCCAAAATCTCTGTAGATGTTCACTGAAATGAAAAATTAAAAAATTAAATAAAAATTTTAAAAAAAGAATAGAAAATTAATCCATTAATCCGTAATCTTTCTTGAAGGAAGTACAGCCAGGGTGTTCCTTTGAGACAAAGATGGAGAAACTTGGTTTCACATATTTTTGGCATATTGTCCAGAAATGCTAATCCTTGAAAGGAGACTCACATTGGAAAAAAGTGAAGGGTCAGTTAAAGAGAAGAAGACTTTTAAGGAGACAGAGTGACACACAGACTGCAACAATGGGCTTGTGAATGAGGGAAATTTTGAGAATGGTGCAGAATAAAGTTTCAATCTGTTGTTCAAAGAGTTGCTGTAAGTCTGAGCCAACATGATAGTATCTAACCATAATAGTCTATATTCTCTTAAAATATTAGAAATAATATAATCCTCCAATAAGTATGAGTTGAACACTTGAATTTGAACTTTTACTGAAGTAGAAATGTGAATGGTAGATAAACCTAGAAAAGATATTTCAAACTTCAGTTTGAAATTTTTAAAAAAATTTAAAAATATGTTGGACAATGCTAGTGCTGACAAGAACAAACCCAATCAGAGCTTTTCTTACACTATTTACATCCATAAATAATTACTGCAATTGCTTTTATTACACTGTTGATACCCATATATAATTACTGCAATTGCTTTGAAGTGAATTTTGGTATCATATAGCAACAATTGCAATTCAATTATTACCCTCCTCCAACTGTAAATTGCATGGGAGGAGGGCACATGTTTTTCTTCCATGAATTTGCTGGCGAGTCTGAACCACTGGGAGGAAGGTACCATGTTTGGGTTAGCAGAGCATCTTCCCGCAGATTGCATTCATCAGCAAGTCAACAGGATCTAGAACTTCCAGTGTTCACATCTAAACAAATGTCAGTAGACACAGCTAAGAACACTTTAATGTCCAGAGGCATGGCTAGGAATCTACTTTGATGAGAGCACACAGAATATGCAGCTATGTTTTATTATTACTGTTTCAGAACTGAGAAACTGAGTCTAAGTGTGCCTTCAAGATAATGTGTTGAATTGAACCTTTGTTCTTATACCAACAAATAAGGAATGCCAAAGTGTTTCTAAACTATCAAGTGTAACAATAATGTTACTACTGTTGTCTTCAATCAATGACTATGTCTCCGTCACCACCACCATCATTATTACCACTGTTGTCACTATCACCACTGTCATCATCTATGAGTTCCATTAATTTAATCAGGTCAACTATATCAATTTTACATAGTCTAACAATTGGAAGAAAAAACAGATGGACAAAAGGATAAATGTAGAAAAGACTGAAATTGTCAATAACTTCTTCTTACTTGGGTCTACAGTCAATACCCTTGGTACCAACAATAAGGAGATCAGGAAACATACTGGACTGGGAAAGCTGGCAGTCAGGGATCTTTCCAAATTACAGAGAAGCAATGATATCGGTCTGAAGACTAAGATGCACCTGATTCAGGCCATGGTCTTTTTAATTACTTGGTGTGCAGTTGAGAGCTGGACAATGACTAAGGATTACATAAGAAAAATTGATGCCTTGGAGTTGTGTTGGAGAAGAGTATGTAATATCCCATGGATGGTCACACAAGAACAAACAGATATGTTTTAGGGAAAATACAGAGAGAGTGTTCTTTGAAGGCAAAGATGACAAAGCTTTATCTCACATACTTTGGGCATCTTGATAAGACAGACTATTTCTTGAAGAGAGACATCATTCATGGAAAGGTCAGTAGAAGAGAGGAAGACCCTTAACCAAAGGATTGACAAAGTGACTGCAGCAATGGGCTCAAGCATATCAGAGATGATGAGAATGGCACAGGACAGAACAGGGTTCATATTTATCTTTTGTTTATAGGGCCTCTATGAGCTGTACTTGGCGCAAAAGTACATAACAACAATTAGAAATTTGACAGCATATGGAACCATCTGATGAGGGGGGAAAAAATCTAAATACTCAAGAAGTTAGTTGTTAGTTTTTCAAAATTCCTCTCATAATAATTTTCATTAAATTGTTTATATGTTATTTGAATACTTTTTTACATCCTTCAATATTTGTGTTAAAAGACTGTGCTTCTCTCATGCCTGAATTTTTTATACAAGTCCTACGAGTTTATCATGTAGCGACACTTAGGAAAGATTTCCTTCTGTTTTACATCATCATTGAGTAATAACAGGATAATTTCTATCACTTGATACAAGAGATTCTGCCAGAGATTTCTGGCATCAATTAAGTGTGAATTCTGCCATCAATAAAGCTGGAGTTTTTAATCAGTGGTTTCATAAATGGATTTGGGGTAAGTACATGAAACTCTTGGTATTATACTCAAAATTTTGTCTATAAATATGCTTTTCTTAGAAGAATTTCAGTATGTTTCATTCAATTCTAAGATCCATGTTTCCCCCAGTGTTAAAAAAGTACTGGTTTACAGATGAATTAACGTGTAATGTGATTCCTCATAGTTGAAAATCTTTGTATTTTCCTTTTATAAATTCATTATGCATTTACCTGACAAGGAATATTTATTTTAGAAAGACTCAGCTACTTTTCTAGCATTAACAATCCTATTATTCTCTATTATATGAGATCATATACATTTAGGTATATTTTCAATTTATCTAGTGAGATACATTGATTTATGAAAAATGATTTATTGAAATAATCCTTTTACAGAGGAAACAGATGGTGTTGTTAAGAGTTCTGAGTGGAACAGAAAATTCTTTTATGAACGCAATTTTATTACTGAATGGCTTATATAACCTCGAGCAAAGTTATTCAACTCTTGGGATTATCTTCCTCTCATGTGAAAATGTGGAAGTGAAAAGAACTGCTGCTCACCAGGGTCTCTAATATTATATGATACAGTTTTAGAGAGAGATTCCCCCTCAGGAACCAGAGAGAGTGAATGGGTACACTTTCACCTTAGTTGACCTTATTTGAATAATTGTCCCAATCTTACAGCCCATCATTTTGCAGTTTGTATGGGGAAACTGTGTCTATATCTTTTCTTGAAAATATAATTTGAAGTAACTTGATTTACCATTATTTTTTCCCTTAATCTCATTAGACCACTGCCTAGGAAATTAGATGCCTCACCTTTAAATTTAAATTTACATGTCTAAAGTTTTTTTAAAAAGTAGTTCTGATATTTAGAGTAAGATGGAGATGAATATTCTAGGTCTTTTCGAATAACTTAGTTTAAAGCACCTATGAAGTAAAATACACATTTGTTATGGTGCATTTGACAATTGTTAAACCAGATTCTGCCAATCTTTAAAAAACTTTCTAAATTGCATCTAGGAAGTATAAAATCCATCAATAAACACTGAACATATTCTAAGTAAAAAACATTTTCAAGACAAATATGCATTAATGAGAAATTGAAAACTCTTATATAATTCATCATTTTGGGTCATTAAAAGTAGTAGTTTTATTTCAGGTTATAGGAAACCATATTTGCTGTTGGTCACTAAATATTCTGAGTAAAAAACCAGCATACAACATGGAATAATTTAATGAGCTATATTATGTATAAGACTTAACTACTTTCCAAAGTAAAAATAAGAATGACCAGTAGTCATTTATTTATGTTCCATAAAGCTCAGAAAAGGAACTATTTAGAGATGGGCTTAATTATGTATTTTTTGTTCTAATAAAAATTTATTTTGCCTTTCTTTAAAAAAAAATAAAGATGCTCATTCCTTGAGTATACTCAGTATTTTGCACTCACTGTTTATACAGTCATGGAATGTTTATAAACTAGAAGGTAAACAGAGGAAACTGAGAGGCTAAAATGAAAGTCATATGTGGTCTTGTTTACCTGAAAACACATTTTCTTAACAAGACCCATATTATACTCATGAGTCCCTTATGCATGTGTCATGGATTGAATTGTGTTCCCCTAAATGTGTGTCAGCTTGGCTGGGGCACAATACTCAGAATTTTGACAGTTATGTAATGATGTAATCATGAACCAATCATGTGATCAGTCAAGCAGTTAGAAGGGGATCAAGGGTGAAATGCAAAACTCTTACAAAGGCCATTGCCCTGATCTGATGTAAAGATTCTGTGGAGTATAACCTATACCATCCTTTGTCTTACCAGTGATAAAAAGAAAGAAAAGCAAGCAGAAAAAGGGAAACCAAGAAAGAAGAGCCAGGAGTGGAGCATGTCCTTTGGATCCAAGGTCTCTGTGCTGAAAACCATCTAGACCCAGGGGAAGATTGAAGCCAGGACACATGGAGCACTCCAAGCAATGCTGGGCACATAGATATTAAACAAAGACCTTCAAGAGTCAACAGAAAGAAAAAGCCCTAGAGTTGGCACCTTGAATTCAGATGTGTCTTCCTAAACTGTAACAGAATAAATTCTTTTGTTAAAGCCATCTACTTGTGGATTTCTGTTACAGTAGCAGTTCTGTTACAGCAGCAGTACTAGCTACCATACACAGTATGTTTGATACAGTAGACAGCATGTATAATTTAACATTCAAAGCTTTTATGCACAATTCATTTCAACTGAACCTTATTTCACAGTTTTCCTCTAACTCATAAATACTGAAACCAAGACTTAAAGAATTTAATGGATGAGTATATGACAAATACATAAAATTAACAACAATGTAGCAAGAATGAATTTTATTGAGTAGTTGTTATTTTTTTCAAGCTCTGTGAGGAGGGCTTTATATTTAATATTCCATATGACCTCCAACCAGCCCTAGCAAGTAAGTATCATATTATTATTAATATTACTCTTACTTTACTAAGATTTTGTCTAGAAAATGTCAAGCAGTATATTTTCTTCTCTTACTTCATACCTGTTTTACCCAGTTTGCAACTAATGCTGAGAAAAATGAAAACAAAAACGACCTTGGAGTTGGGACCACCTCAGAGCTGGGACTAGAGAGTCATACTTAGTTCTTTTAATAGTGGTAAGTGGAAAAGGGAGAGAGCGGGGCAAATTATTTCAAGAACTTACTAAATCCAAGGCTGCTGCCAGGATAGATGCATCAGGAATTGTCCCAGGCTCACAGCAGTTTAACAGAAATTGAAAACGCTTCATGCCTTGTCTGATTGCTCCAAGATTCACCACATTTTTGCTTTTTCCTCCATCTTGGTTGGAAGAAAGATGATCATCAAAACTATGGCAGCCTGTAAGGGTTGTTCCATGGTAGAGGAAGGAAGGAGAGAAAAAGTGGTGGTTGCAGATTTTAAAACATTTCAATGACAACAGTGTGTTCTCTTTTAATATCATTCTAAAAACCTTCCTCCCTTCCCTTGGTCCTGGATCTATATACACCTGGAAGTATGGGAATCTAGACTCATGGATCATGAAAATACAGTTTCACATTAGTATATAAGGTCACAGACTGTTCAGCTGACTACTAGGTCTTCTCTGTATAAATGGTAAGAGCTCCGGGTACCCTTAAAATGGTTCTTGTAATCAAGCACTAACTTTTGTCTTTTTTGAAAGATGAGGTCATAATACACTTTTAGAGCTATCAAGATAAACTGATAACAAGGATGGAATGCTGGTGATAGCAAACACCTTTTCTCCTAGTTTCATTACAAAGAATCACTAGATTATGGTGGTTATAAAGACTTTAGAGGTTGGCCATACAATTCCAGGATTTCCTGACTTGACTGTGAAAATTCCAGAATTTACTTTAGCTAGTATATTCTGGAGTTCTATTCAGGTGTGGGGAATAATAATCTCTGGAAGTAAGTGTAATAATTTGTGATGACTGTACAGTATTTCTAAAATTCTTGATTGTTTTTAGTGAAGGATAATATTCTATTGTGTGAGCGCATTAGAGTTTCTTTAGCAATCACCTGTTGATGGACACTTGGGTTGTTTCCATTTCTTTATGATTAGAAATAGTGCTTCACTTAGGAAAAGAACATCTCTGATTGAAGGTAAGTATCTTATTCATGTATTGATATTTTACATAATCTAGTAGACAAGGAAGGTGTAACATATTGTCAGAATTGCCATTTTTAGCTTTCTCAGATTAGACCCTATTGCCATTTATGAGTGATATATTCTGACACATAAGTATAAGAACAAGCATCAATAGGAGTTCATGAAAGGTGGAACAACAATTTTTTTAAAAAGCCAACTAGTGCTGCAATAAACATGGGTATGAGTATGTCAGTTTATGTTACTACTCATTTCTTTGTGATACCTACCCAGTAGTGAGATTACTGGATCAAATGGTATTTCTATTCCCAACTTTCTAAAGTAGCATCAACAAATTTTCCATAGTGGTCACACCATACCCTCCAGCAGTGTATGACAATTTCACTATTTCAACACCTTTGCTGTCTATTTCAACTGATTCTGATATAGCCAGACACTACTCTTTGGCCAGAGACCTTAGAACCACCAATCTTGTCTTCTGATTTTTTAAATAGTTAAGCTGCCTACCAATGATAATCAACCAGGAGCTTATTAAAATACAGACTATCAGGCCATATGGTTCTAATAAAGAAGTCTAAGAATCATTCATTGAAGAAGAGTAGTACAAAGAATTACTTTTCATTTTCAAAAAATTTCAGGGGCATTTTAAAAACTCCAAATATCTCATGAGCTTTCTACGTTTTATAGT
>NW_006399856.1:11405734-11410290 GCF_000299155.1 Elephantulus edwardii
ATAATGTTTTCCTGCCCAAGATTTTAACATTAAACATTGTTAGATAGTAAAATTAATTTTAAAAATAACCTAAATGGTAGAAAGGGATACACACACACACACACACACACACACACACACACACTACACTTGAGGAATTAACATTGCAAGGCCAGCCTTGTTTTCAAAAGCTTCCTTTGACCAACCTACTTTATTTAGTCTTTGGCTGTTAATAAGGCTATTGGGAAAATTAGTTTCTGTTATTTTCCACATCGATGCACCACTTTATTAATCATTTACATGCAAGCCTTTAATATTTCTCTTAAATGTTTAACAGAATATTTCTCATGCATGCCTCCACAAAGATTTGACTACTTGAGTAGTCCTTAAACTTTGAGGTAAGATAGACCCCAGATGATAAGAATTTCCTTTTTAGTTTATCTCTTCTTTCCACTTGTTATTAGACTTAAGATTTAAAATATCTTGGGCAGTAATTGCCCCAAATCCGCAATAAGAATATGTCAGACAGGATGTATGTTCAATAAGCTTATTCTTACTTAAGGAACTAAAGGAAATGCTAACAATATCTTGAAGAGAATTGACATTATTTCAAGAAAAACATTAAAAAGAATATCTCATATTTTCACTATTTATTTGACGAGATGACTAGCTCCAAAATAAATGCATTCAATAGAATGGAATGAAATGCTATTTACATTGAAAGAACTTCAGAAACAGGCAGCAGAAGAGGTAAATAAAAGTATTGATAGTGATCAAAACGATTTTTTTTCAGAAAGATGAAATTTTTAGCCATATTTTTAGCTTCAAGGAATCATGCACATTTCTCAGAAGTAAGATCAGCAGTGCCCTACAAGCACATAACTTAAGAATTCAGATGGAAGTAAAAGTTATTTACAATGAAAATCTCAATCAGATTTGAACAACCCTGCACTGCAATCCCAAAGTCACACAGTTCAAATCCACCAGCTGCTCCACAGAAGGATAGGCAATCTCCTCTCCTGTGATTTACTGCCTCTGAAAGACCTCTGAAAGGTCAGCTATGAGTTGGTTCTGACTCAGTGGCACACAACAATAACAACACGATATCTGGTACCATCCATATTTCAAACATTTTTTTTAATGCTCCAAGTACAGTATGAAAAATTTTATAACTTTATTTTCTTTTCTTTTAATATAGCCACATAAGATAATTATTTCTTTCTTTTTAAAGATGAAGGGGAAGAAAAGTGAATGTAATCATGTATGGGGGGGTGTGTTATAGAAGGAAAGATTAGAGAGAAACTAATAGACAAAATAAAGCAAATGCCTAGAAACTCAGTGTAAGTTTACAGAAGCAGAAAGGACAATTACTGCAGAAGACCATTATCATAAAAGTAGAAGGATAACTAGTAAAATGTATATGGGGAAGGGGGAGAAGCAAAGGGGGAGGACGGGGAGGGGAGAAATCACAGGATTGCACAATTTGGTGGGAAGAGGGTGGTGGGTTAAAGGAAACAGGAAAGATCCAGAGGGGACCTGAAAAGACAGGGTGGGCATAGTCCAATGGTCATTAATTTTATAAAACATAATGAATGGGAATAAATGTATGAGACAAAATGTGATTGAAGAATAGTGTGAAACACAATGTATACGAACTCTATAGGCAAACCAATATAAAAAGAGTTTGTTGGTTTTTTTTTTAAAGTAAATATTTAAACACAGATTCACTGAACACAATGTGTTCTCTCATCAGTTTGCCACAGAGTAGCCTCAAAATATCTGGAATGTTAATATTGAAGGTTGTCATATTTTGTTGACAGTCATAATTATGTTAGGAAAATTTGTTGTAAGAAATAATTAAACATATTACGTATGTATATTACTCATCTGTCCTCAAGTTGGAACAGTTTTACAGTTGACCCTTCATAGCTGATCCTTCAGTGGGTTTTGAGAGGCTGTAAACGGCACAGGAGGACATTGCCCATCATTCTTCCATAGAGTAGCTGGTGGATTTGAATTGCCTGCCTTCAGGTTGGCAGTACAACTTCTTACCCTAGGCCACCAGACCTTCTGATATATCTATATAGGCATGGGTATTGACAGCTGTTGATTTTTCCCTCTGTATGTTTGATGATAAATTAGCTTTTTTGGCCATAAGGGTAAAACTTTTACCCTCAGCACATTTTAGTTGGCAGTTATTTACTTTCTGTTTAGTTTTTAATATTGGCTCTACTGTGATATACATCTACAATTGCATTTTTACAGGTTAGCAAAGTGGAAAAGGGATATTTCAATATTTAATATTTACTTGAATATTATTTTTCAAAAAGTTGGTGGCAATTATAAGGACATAAGAAGTACTCATTTTAAATGAATTTATGAAAGATAATTAATTAAATAATTTTCCTCCCAAAGAGAGCACATAATTTCTACAATGAAACTTTTTTTGGTGAATGTGAAGGCACAGAAGATAATAGAAAGGTGATGTCCAAATAAGTTTTTTATTTTATTAAGTGTTCAGTATCACTATTTTTAACTAGCTAATTTTTTAAAAAGTATACATTTTTCGGGAAAAAATTCCACTATCTGCACATTTTGGGTTTAAGCCCAGGAAAGCCCAGATCCTATTTGTGAATTGGGGTTAAGTATATTTGATATTCAGTACGGACTGAGGCTCAATGTCAAGAAGACAAAGATTCTCAACACTGGACCAACTGGCAGCATCAGGATGGATGGCGAAGAGATTGAGATTGTTCATAGCTTCAGTTTGCTTGGCTCCACAGTCAACACTCTTGGCACCAGCAGTCAGGAAATCAAAAAGCATATCGCGATGGGAAAGTCTGCTGTTAGGGACCTCTCTAAAGTACTCAAGAGCAACGGTGTCTCTCTGGAGACTAAGGTGTGCCTGATACAGGCCATGGTCTTTGCAATCGCTTGTTATGCATCAGAGAGTTGGACAATGACTAGGGAGGGCAGAAGGAGAGTTGATGCCTTTGAGCTGTGGTGCTGGAGAAGAGTACTGAATGTGCCATGGACTGCCAGGAAAACAAATAGATTCATCTTAGAGAGGATTAAACCAAGCTACTCCTTGGAGGCAAGGATTCTGGGGCTTCGTCTGACATACTTTGGTCATGTTGCCAGGAGGGACGGGTCCTTGGAGAGGGACATCATACTTGGGAGGGTGGAGGGACGGCGCAGGAGGGAAGACCCTCTATGAGATGGATTGATTCGGTGACTGGGGTAATTGGGATGGGTGTGTCAGAGGCAGTGCAGTTGGCGCAGGATAGAGCAGGGTTTAGGGCTGTTGTGCATAGGGTCGCTATGAGTCACCAATGACTTGACGGCACATAACAATAACAACAATATTTGATATTTATTTTTATTTAGCAATTTTGAAACCATGAAGAAAAACGGACAATGAAGTTACAAATAATGTCAAGAAGTAACAAAAGGACAAAGTATCAATGATGGATGCATAGGAAACAGAAAAATACACTGCAAAGTTGGCAAAATGACAAAGATAAGAATGTTCACTTGTGCAATGGTGATATTCATTTGCAAAACACAATGCACTTAGTTGGTAGTTATTTAGGAAGCTCACGATGATGCCTCTTTTATTTAGAATAGCAGACGATGCTTGTCTTCCGCAAGAATCCAAAGCAAAGATTGTACAGAATATGTATATCATTTCAACAAGCCAGAAAACATGGGTAAAGAGTGGTGACCACGCAAACTCTAGCCACTAAATAGCACACAAAATAATACAGATTTCAAGATATCGTTGAAAAGAGATTTACAGATTTACTAACGTTTTGTCCTTTAGACATAGAAAACAACTTTGCATTTTGAGTAATGCAGACACAAGCTCATCCTAGAATTTGGCTATATGGATATTGCTTATCAAGTAATTTTTTGAAATTTAGGAATCAGATTGATTACATCTGCAGAAAGAACCGCTGGAGAAGTTCAATATCAGCTGTGAAAACTAGGCCAGGAGCTGATTGTGGAACAGACCAACTACTCATATGCAAATTCAAGCTGAAGCTGAGGAAAATTAAACCAAGTCCACAGGAATCAAAATATGACTTTGAGTCTATCTCACCTGAATTTCAGAACCAGCGCAGGAACAGGTTTGAGGCCTTGAAAACTAATGAGCGAAGACCAGATAAGCTGTGGGAGGATATCAAGGGTATCATCCAAGAAGAGTGCAAATGGTCATTGCAAAGACAGAAGAGGAAGAGAAGACCAAAATGGATGTCAGAAGAGACTCTGAAAATTGCACTGGAGCACAGAGAAGCCAAAGCAGAGGGAAGAATTCAAGATACTACAGAGTTGAACAGAAGATTTCAAAAGGCAGCATGGGACAACAAAGTAAAATATTACAATGAAATGTGCAAGGAGTTGGAGTCAGAAAATCAAAAGGGCCAAACTTGCTCAGCATTTATTAAGCTCAAGGAACTGAAGAACAAATTCAAACCTCAAGTTGCTATACTCTAGGATGCTTTAGGCAGAATATTAAATGATCCAGGAAATATTAAAAGAAGATGGAAAGAATATTCTGAGTCACTGTATTGAAA
>NW_006399856.1:11411800-11413317 GCF_000299155.1 Elephantulus edwardii
AGCAGGGTTTAGGGCTGTTGTACATAGGGTCGCTTTGAGTCGCAAGTGACTCGACAGCACATAATAACAACAACAACAACATATAAAATTACATGTGAAGCAAGAGCAGGAACCTGCAAGAAGAATGTTATGAAAACAAAATCAAGAATGAACTAACTTTTATTTAAAAAGTTAATGTAATGTGCTTGGAACAAAAATAACAAAAAAGAGTGAACCTATTCATTGAGGAAAGAAGTGTAATGACATTCAGAAAGGTGAGTGGACAACTCATCTATGCCCAGACTTTCCAGCATGGAACACAGTCTACAAATGGGAATGTAGAGAAATGTTTCATTAAGAAGGAATATTCATAACATGGGAGAAAGCCTACTCTTAAAGTTTAAGTCTCAGTCCGATACAGGAACATATCAAGGCACAGAAAGAACTGAGATGAGACTGCAGGATCAGCCAAATGACATGCACAGAACATATATGGAGAATATGCTTGAGTTCACATTTCACTTTCAAAATGTGACAACAAAAATCTCCTTCTAAGACACATGTTCTGTACTCTTGCTGACTCCTCTCTGAGAAATCTGGATGGCAATCTTTGATTGTTAAGAATATTATTAAAACCAAAGTAATAAATTGAATGTACAGCCCTGAACAAATTCTGTGAGAGATAATTAAATACATGATGAACAAAATGAATAACTGTTGCTGTTGAGTTGGTCCTGACCACAGTCATCTTGTAGGACAGAGTAGGATGACAAGGCTATGATGACCCAGAGGGTTACAAGTCTATGCTTTTTATAGGAGATGGAAATCTTTCTCCCACAAAGCAGCTGGTGGGTGCCAACTGATGACCTTTTGGGTAGTAGTGGAAGGATTAACCACTGTACCAAGACTTCATAAATAAATAGAACCCCTAAAAATGAAAAAAAAAATATCCTAGAGACCACAGTAGTTTTTTTCAATAATACATCACTTCCCTCATTACAAAGACTTTAGCAAGGCATTATCTTTGAAGTCTTTTTGTGTTTTTGAAATGAGATGAGAAAGTGCTCACCGATCACTAGTAATCAGTAATGCATGGCTGACTGAAAAATTACACTCAAATTATTATGAACCAAAGTTCATTAAAAAGCATTCTGTGCATTACTAGGTGTTTTGTAATTGTTCTGCAGTTAAGATATCATCATAGTAGATGAAAGTATGTTCTATGGCATGTGTATGTCTATGTGCACACTTTATGTCCATGTGTATGTCTATTTACAAGGGCACGTGCATGTCTCTAAAGATGACTATTTATGATTTAGCTCACAGAATAAAGAAGAAAAGATACAGAGAAAATGCTCAGGGTGCAACTGTTGTGTTACTTGGATTTTTTTTTTTTTTTAGGTTCTGTCTCTTAGTTTCCTTCCTGAATATGTGACTTAACTATCTTTTTTTTTTTTTTAAATTTAGGTTGTTTATTTTTCATTCCAATGAACATCTACAGAGATTTTGGGATTCCATTCATTCATTGTTGCACCCTT
>NW_006399856.1:11414132-11416532 GCF_000299155.1 Elephantulus edwardii
AGGAGAGATAGGGAATGGCAAGGGACACACTGACAAGGGAGATTGATCAGAACTGGCTTTGGCAGGCACTGTGGCAATTGGACAATTAAAACAGACATGGGGGGGAGGGAGGAACGGACTGGGGAGGAGGGTGGAGAAAGCGGTGCAACAATGAATGAATGAAAACCCAAAATCTCTGTAAATATTCATTAAAACTAATAAAATTAAAAAAAAATAAGTAATGTAGCCTAGGATCTTATTACACTTACTGGATTCAAGAAGGTAAATAAGCTGTTTATTATGCTAATTAAAGTCATGGATTCCATCTGAATTTCCAAGTTTTATGAATACATCATGGAATCTAACTAAAATAGAGGGGAAACAGGATGGTGACAGATTTTCAGACATTTCCACTTAAGAAAAACCCAAAAATAAAAGATTTTTGGCCAGCAGAAGACAGCACCAAATGACTCCTGGGTGGAACCAGCATTGTTTCTGTGTTAAAACTGGAGCCACAAAAAACAACAACAACAGACAATCTCAAAACCAAAAAACCACTACAAAGAACCCACAAAAGCAATCACTAAGAGGGACAGTGAATTGAATCAATGGATGTATATATTTTCAGAAAGTAAGGTAAAGCTTTCTTACAACTAAACACGTCTAATTCTGGACCTTGTTTCTTTGTAAAACAATAAACTCCCTTTCTGTAGAAGACACCTGGGCACCTATTGAGGACACTGCAATCAAGAGCAGAATTTCTAAATTATGAATGGAAAGAAAGATCTTTAACGGTAAGATTTAATAATGGTTAGAACAGCAGAAAAAAAGATGATGTCTTTATTCTTCCTCCTAACCCAGTGCCCATCAATGAGAATAGTACATAAATGTTATCTAAACTAAATTGACAGCAAATGGAAAATCTATGTTGCTGCTGTTGTTGCTGGGTGCTGTCAATTTGGTAGTGACTCTGTGTACAACTGAATGAAAGACTGACTCTCAACTGGGTGGACTGAACAACAACTGCAGCAATGGGCTCAGGTTTGTCAGAGACTGTGAGGATGGCACAGGAGAGGACAGACTGTACATCTGTTGTTCATAGAGTCACTATGAGTTGTACTTGGCTGGATGGCACCTAATAACCACCACCTCCTCCACCATATCTTTAGTTACTGCTTTGTTGGAAACGCTCTGCCAACCAATCTTACTCAGGGTTGGCTGGCTTTTTTCACCAACCATCTATTTTACCAAGAGTAATATTCTCCCAAGACTGGTCCCTCCTAATAACTTGGCCAATGAACTTGAGATGAAGTATCATCATCTTTATTTCTAAGGAGCCTTCCAGCTTTATTTCCTCAAGATAGATTTGTTCATTCTGTTAGCATACAGTATAATCAATACTCTTTGCCAATAGTCTTAATTTAAAGGAATATTTTTCCCTTTCAGACATCTTTATTTATTGTCCAGATTTTATATGTGAATGAGGCAATTGAAAAGACCCCTGTTTGGTCAGTTATACCTTAGACTTCAAGGTATAACTATGTGCTTTTTAATATTTTAAAGAAGTGATTCACAGTAGATTTGACTAATGAACTGAAACCAGAGCCTAGACTAGTATTGTGGGAAACTCTTTCCTGCCCCACTCACTACCCTAATAAACCCCATTGTTGGAACCATGCCTGTGAGCCAGCAATGAATAAACAAATCCCTGTTGCTGGGGGTCCAGAGGTCTCATGGGGCTGGCTACCAGCTCTTTAACTGCTTTCTGCTCTGGGGCACTGCAGTGGCTGTGTTATTTTTACTCCCTCTGGCTCTTCCAGAGGGGTGCTCGTAGCCCTGTGCCACCATGTGCTTTTTTCTCCTTCTTAGACATTTGGTGTCAAAAATAGGATTCGTTGGTTCAAACTCACAGACCCAAAATGCTTTTATGAATGTGGGGCTTGGGAATATGTACAGTTAAAATGGTTATTATTTATTTCTATCAAGAGAGGGGGAAAGCAAAAAAAGTTACTGTTCCTGTTACTGAGGGGGAGACAAAACCTGAGAAGTTGCTTTATGGCCTGACACAAAAGGGCATATGAAGACAAGTGAAGATGGTTCTAAGAATTTATTTAAAAGTCTAGAAGGATTGTGTGATGCTTCCCCTCCTTTACATGTCATAATGCTGCACTATATTATAAAAATGATTGCAGTTCTTGTTTATTTAATGCTAAGATACATTGAAAAGATGATGAAGAGTTTTGTTGATGAGCCAGATTGTAATTAGAGTGGGGGGGGAAATGTAAGCCTGTTGATTATTAATTGTTGTTGTTTGTCGTTATGTGCCATCGAGTTGTTTGAGACTCATAGCGACCCTATGTACAACAGCCCTAAACCCTGCTCTATCCTGTGCCAATCTCATTGCCTCTGACACACCCATCC
>NW_006399856.1:11417208-11425714 GCF_000299155.1 Elephantulus edwardii
TCCACCAATCCTAACGCCATGCTTCTCTTCATAGAGCCCAGCCTCTCGGATAATCTGCTCTGTATTCAAAAAAGGAATTAATTTGCCCTAAAAGAATGCTTTGGTAGTAGAATTTGACCATGTGGAGCTTAGCCTAAGGAAGATTAAGCCTTACTTAATATTTTGAAGAAAGTTACCTTTGAAAGCAGACAAGTAGGAAAAAAAGATATTTTTGCAATGAAATTGAGGCAAGGAAAAGCTGACGAGTTTGCTTAACTTTTGTTTAACTTGTGGTGACCACCTGGTTCTACTTGATGGGAGGAAGGCAGAAGCATCAGAACTCCCTTTTTAGAACTTTAAAGTTAACAGGAGCTGGCGAATATGTTCAACTCCTGGTGACCACCTGGCCCACTTGATGAGTGGAAGTGGAAGATACTCAGTAGTGAAGAGACAGCCGGGGTTTGGACTAATTTCTTCAGCACTGTACACCTAGCACAATGAATGGATAAATGAAGAAGGGTTACTGGTTTGTAGAGTAGGGAGTTCTGGGAATCCCTGCTCTGTTGACTTGGCCCATTTGATGCTAAAGTTGAGTATGAGGAGCAGCCGGTCTGAAACAGGAAGATATGTGGACTTCTGAGCTCATGCAGACCTGACCCTGAATGGCTGAGGATGTTTGGGCAGAACCCAACCAGATGAAAAGAAGATACTTCATTGTGAGAGCTAGTGGATATAGATTCAGATTCAATTGTAACAGAAGATTCTTTGGAAAAAAATACCTGTTTGTTTTCTGAGAGTGCTAGTTTGAGTATTGTTGTTATTGTTAAGTGTTGTTGAGTACAACTCATGGTGACCCTATGAACAATGAACCCCATCCTATCCTGTCCCATCCTCACAATTTTTGACACACAAAAGCCCATTGCATCAGTCACTGTGTCAATCCGCCTAGTCAAGGATCTTCCTCCCCTTTGCTGACCCTCCACCCTTCTAAGCATCATGTTCCTCTCCAAGAAATAGCCCCTCCTAGCAACATGTCCAAAATATGTGAGGCACAGCCTCCTCATTTTTGCCTCCAAAGAGCACTCTGGCTGCACCCTCTCCAAGACATATTTGTTTGTCCTTTTGGCCATCTGTGGGATGTTCAGAGCTCTTCTCCGAAACCACAGCTCAAAGCCATCAATTCTTTTACAAATTAAAAATTTGTAAAAATGGGAGGGTTTATGACATAAGGAGTATAGCAGCTGGCTTATATATTTCCCTAAATATAGATGATGGTGAGAGGAAGCTGAATAAGTGTGATTCTGTAAGTTCTATGTAGCTACTGTAATGGATTTCAGACATGGAGTACAGCAATATGAGTGATGTTGGAATTAGTAGAATTATGATTGGTATTGGAATTTGGGACAGAAACATGGATACCATGTCTGACATTACGGGAACTGGCTTTTGTAATGTGGATGTTGCTGATAGGGACTCTTCCCCTTTGTAAAGCAAATAGAGGTCAAATCAGCAATCGATATGCTGCCCACACTCTTTACGGCATTAGTAGCTCCATAAATTGGAATAACAGTTGTATTAACTGTCTTCCTTTTAGGCCTAGGGATAAGAGTCTGTCGCTGATAGGATTGTACTTTAGGATAGAAAAATGGTATTTTTGATAATGAATGTCATCATTTCTCTTTGTCATTTCCAGTAGATTACACTATATTGTCCAATTTATAATGGCCACTACAAATCTACTGACTCTAATTAATGCTTAGGATATGGTCCTTACACATTGTATTGTATTTTTTGTGACTTCTAGTTTTCCTAGATTTGTGGTTCATGCTTTCCATGGTCAGATTATTAGTGATTAATAGGAGCTGTTTCTTCTCATTTTTAGTTATGCCATATCAGTAAATTAAAGTCCTCGAGGCTTTATTCCATGTATTTCATTAAGGTTCACTCTACCTTTAAGTGGTAGCTCTTCCCCAGCTGTATTCCGAGTGCTTTCTACAAAAGAAACCTATCTTCCAGCAGTGTATCAGACAATGTTTCACTCCTGTTCTTAAGGTTTTCACCAATCATTTCTTAAGGAATAAATTGCCTGGTCCTACTTCATAGTCTGGAAGATACGTGAAATCTGATTACCATGGTGTGTTGCTTGTATTTGAAATAGTGATGCCATAGCTTCCAGGATCACAAAAACATGCAAACATCATAGGACTACAAACTGACGGATGAGTCTGGATGTTGCTGTTAGCTTCCATCAAGTTTGCTTGCAATTCAGGGGAACTCTGCACATCAAAATAAAATACTCTCCAGTGCCACACCATCACCAGGCTTTTCATCCTAGCTAGGCTGGAAGTTCCGCTGATATTTTTTCCATCTTAAAGCAACACATAATCTTCTAATGACATACAAGTGTGCTGTGTATAAAGTACATTAGTTGGGAATAGAACCTGGATTTCCTGCACAGAGGGAGAGAAGTCTACCATTAAATCACCAATCCCTCCTAGAAAAGTTTTTGATAGTATTATCATATACAAACATATAAGAAATAAAGGAGAAAGTAGGGGAGAAAAAAACCAAACAAACAGACGCAAACACGTCATTCTATTGAATCAAACTTTGGTCTGAGAAGCAAAAGATGGACGGCCCTTTTTTAGTGCATAATATTTACCAAGACGCTTGAAGAAATTCTCTTCTTCATCTCTTCCGTTTTCCATTCCACTTCCTGGCCCACCTTCAGACAGCTTCACAGCACTGGTAAATTTTACCTGAGGGCAGGAGAGAAACCAATGAGGTAAACAACTTATTAGGTGTTTTATTGTTGTTTGTGGCTATAATAATCTTTGCCTTGCAACGAGTTTAAAAAAATTTAGAATCTAAAAATCACTTCAATCCTTCTGGCTTCTGTATGTTTAGTCAGTCAATGAGTTCATGTATATGTGCTGCAAAAATAGTGGGTAGGAATGGAATATATGAATGGATTTTTTTTAATAGCTAGAGAGATTCAGGTCACAGACAGACACCAAGTAATCAGGCATTAAAAAAGAATTTACTGCACTCTTGCAGTTCATTGTTATAAAGTTCAAATTCAACACTGTGAACCAAGTCATAATCTTTTTTTTGCAAATTACACTACAATTAACAGAAAAGCTAAAGGTAGATAATACATGTGTCCCCCTCAGAAGCTGTTGATAGACAAAGACCTTACTTGGAAATAAAGTCTTTGCAAATATAACCAGTTTGCATGGAGTCATCTGATATAAGTTGTGCCCTAATCCCATATGACTGGTGTCCTTATATGAAGTGAAAAGTGACACAGAAGAAAACCCTGAAGAGACTCATAGAGAAGACAGCCATGTAATGGTGGAGTCAGTGACCTCTCCAGAGTACTGAAGAGTAACGATGTCTGTCTAGAGACTAAGGTGCACCTGAAACAGGCCATAGTCTTCACAATTACTTGCTATGCATCAGAAAGCTGAACAATGAATAGAGATCATAGAAAGAGAATTGATACTTTGAACTGTGGTGCTGGAGAAGAGTCTTGAACATACCATGGACTGCTAGGAGAACAAACAAGTTTGTCCTAGAGAGGGTGAAACCAAGCTACTCCTTGGAGGTAAGGATTCTAAAGCTCCATCTGACATCCTTTGGGTATGTTGCAAGATGGGACCAGTCCTTGGAGAGGGAAATGATGCTTGGAAGAGTGGAGGGACAGCACAAGAGAGGAAGACCCTGGTTGAGCTGGATAGATTCAGTGACTGAATTTGAGAGTAGGTGAATATTGAAAGTAGGTATGTCAGAGATGAAAAGGTTGACACAGGATAGAGCAGGGTTCAGAGATGCTGTACATAGGATCATTAGGAGTTGCAGGCGACCCAATGGCACATAACAACAACAACAACAACAACAACATGATATTCAAAGAAAAGAACACGAGACCAAGAGAAACAAGAAAGAAATCCCCTGCAAGAGCCTTCAGAGAGAATTTGACCTTGTCAACATTCTAATTTTGATGCCTAAGCTCCAGGACTACAGAGAACACATTTGGGTTGTTTTAATCAACCTAATTCAAGTTACTCTGTTTTGGCAGCCCAAGAAAACAAACTAAAGGGTCAAATAGATTATTTAAATTCTATGAAAAATTTGTGTTAATGAATTTATAAGATTCATTATAATCAATGTGCAAGAATACATCTCTAAGAATTAATGTGAATTTTTGACCTTATCTTTAGGCCGACTTTGATCCAAGTTTTCCATCCAGCAAGGAATCTATTCACCATCAGGTTCTCAACTGTAGCCATTTTCTTTGAAGAAAAACAAAGAAAAACCCTGAGGGAAAAAGTGTATTTTTAAAATGTTCTGTAGGATGCTCTAATGGCTTAATGGGTAAGGATGTGACCTCCTGACCCAAAAGGAGGTGGTTCAAATCTACTAGCTGCTCCACAGGAGAAAGATGGGATATCTCCTGTGATATTTACAGCCTCCAAAAAGTCACTGGAGAGTCAGCTGTGAGTTGGTTGTGACTAGACCACATTTATGTATCAATAACAACAAATGTTTGTAACATTGCCATAGTCTTCTTAAAATTTAAAAGACAGTACTAGATTAAAACTGACTAGATTTTTACATATGTTTTAGAGGAATCAAACAAGAGAGAATGCAAGGAAGCAAAATGCTTAAAAATAAATATAAATCAGGTGCTAAAAATCAGGTGTAAGTTACTGGACCAAGAATCTATTATTATGAGGACTGTTGTAGAAAACAAATTTCACTATGAATCATTATTTCTTCTAAATTTTGTGTTAAAAAATGTTCAATACTATTATGAATAAACACTTAGTGAGGGATAAAATATCACTCTATTTTTTTTTCTTCACTCTTTTTAAGAGGAATAATGGTCATAATGGTCAAATAGTCCCAAAGGGAGCAGGCGAAGACTGAATGGGGAAATATGTGTGTGAGTGTGCGCGCACGCGCATGTGTGTGTGTGAATGTATGTTTGTTTGTGAAAGAGTCACTATTACTGGGTCTTTGGATAGGAATTTGAGATGTCCAAAGTTTCACATGTGTGTTAAAAGTAACTAAAACGATGTAGTAAAACAAGGCTCACACACACACACACACACACACACACACACTAGTCTGTTTTGTACGTTGTTGTTGTTGTTGGTATGTGCCATCGAGTCGCTTGCAACTCATAGCGACCCTATGTACAAGAGCTCTAAACGCCATTCTATTCTGTGCCAACCTCGCCGTCTCAAATGCACTCATTCCCACCACTCCAGTCACAGAATCGATCCATCTCATCGAAGGTCTTCCTCTCCTGCGCCGTCCCTCCACTCTCCCAAACATGATGTCCCTCTCCAAGCACCAGTCCCTCCTTGCAACATGCCCAAAGTATGTTAGATGAAGCTTCAGAATCCTTGACTCCCAGGAGCATTCCGGCTTCACCTTCTCCATGACAAATCTGTTTGTTCTCCTAGCAGTCCATGATATATTCAACACTCTTCTCCAGCACCACAGCTCAAAGGGATCAATTCTC
Source organism: Elephantulus edwardii (assembly GCF_000299155.1). Lineage (NCBI taxonomy): Eukaryota > Metazoa > Chordata > Mammalia > Macroscelidea > Macroscelididae > Elephantulus > Elephantulus edwardii. The sequence goes on from NW_006399856.1 coordinate 11,422,721, forward strand.
TTTCTATCAACCCTATTCACCGTCCAACTCTCTGATGCATAGCACGTAATTGTGAAGACGATAGCCCAGATCAGGTGTACCTTAGTCTCCAGCCTGACGTTGTTGCTCTTCAGTACTCTTGAGAGCTCCCTCACAGCTGACTTTCCCAATGCAATTCGTCTCTTGATTTCCTGACTGCTGTTACCAAGCGTGTTGACTGTGGAGCCAAATAAACTAAAACTGTTAACTATCCCCCCTGTTTTGTATATGCCACATATTTCTTTTTCCTTTCATTCTTTTTTCCCTACTAATTTATTTACAAAACTCAAATACAAATTAAAACAAATTTTTTCAATTTCCCTCACCCCTCCACCCATCAAATTGTACAACCCAATGATTAACCCCCCCACCTCCTGCACATCCACTTCCCTCTGCTTCCAGCCTCTCCCACCCCTCCTGGATCCTTATACTCATACTACAATAACGGTTTTATACAATATTTGTCCTTGTGGGACTGAGTTAGTTCACTCAGCATAATGCTCTCCAGTCCCTCCCAAGTAAGTTAATAATTTACAAACTTTTCCTTTCACTCTTAATATCAAATTCTATTATAGCCTATTAGAAATATTTCCATTTCCATTGCTTTTCCAAATTCCACAAGCTAGTCAACTTGAAAGTTTCTTCAGCTCCCCCTACACGGTCCCCTCCAGGTGTTCAGCATTTTTCAGCCCAGACTTTCTCTGTCAGTGGCTTGAGCACTCCTCTCTATGTCTTGTTTACCTTGGAGCTTTGCCTGATGAAATACAGGCGGTCCACAGAACTGATGTCCAGGAGGTCCTCCACACCATCTGTCAAGCCTGAGAGGGAGGATCTTTTCAGCCAGTTTCCTATGGGATAATTTTTTAAAAAAATTAGCCCACTGTAGCATTTTCTCCCAAGTGGATTAGACAGAAATACCAGTATGTGTCCAACAAGCAATGGAATTTAGATGGCTTGATAGTAACAAAAATGAAAACAAATTTCTTTCGGTGTGCATGCTTTCAATCAGAATGTTGAGTGCTGGACTGTAAAATTTTATGAGCAAGAAAGACTAGACAGTCAGGAAGACGTCTTCTGTGAATTAAACCAGAATCTACCCAAATATCTTGACCAACTTTCATAATTTCCATTAAAAATGCTTTTACTTAATAAATACATCTCGGATCTGTCCGTTTGTCTTTGCAGGATCACTACCGGTTGAAGTGACGATTTTTGATACCCAGGTAATTAGAAGGGTTTTCAACTGGTTGTCTTTATCCTCTTGTGTTCCTTCCAATATGTTTTCTATATAGAGATATTCTTAAGAATTGTTTACCTGATCATACTACTTCCCTGATCTACACCCTATGTTGGCCATCTAGGGCTCCAGGATGAAGCGTCAAGTACTTAACTGATTCACAAGCTAGGGATGGTCTGGTGTCTGACTGTTGCTCTACCTGGCAACATCCATGGCCACCTCTTCCTTATTTCACTGTTTTCCATTCCCTCCAGCCTATGGTAACTACTTATTTTCTTTTTCCTACCAGGAGTGCTTTCCTCCATTCCCTTACGTAATTATCCTGTTAGTTAACTTTCTCTAGGAAGCCTTCCTGGCTCTCCTTTCCCATTAGGTCAGCCCTGTGGTTGCATGCCTTCAGAGCACCACACATTGTACCTAGAGATTGCAACAATACACAGTGGATTTGTATCTTCCTTTATGACTGCCTCACCACCAGAAGCCTGCAAGTTCACAGACCTCGGGGGCCTTGTAGTTTTGCTCATCACTTAACTGCTAAAGCCTAATACAGTGCTTGCACATGCAGAGGCCCACTGAGGAAGCTCAGAAATGTCTGATTAACAAAAAAAAAGAACGCATGAATGAATGAACAGTCTAGACCTCGTCACTGGAAGGCTTTCTCTCTCTCGAGCTTACCATGCACTGCTATTTTGATGGTGAATTGTTTAATGCCATGGTGGAAATTTGAAAATCCATAAATAAATACAGACATACTTTTACCTATGGGGAGTTTAAGTTTCTTCCGGAGGGAAATTCGACGTGACCGGGAGCGGGCTCGCCGGTCGGAGGTGGTCCCCGAGTGGGCTGTGGTACACTCCGAAGTGTCTTGCTCAGACTGGCTGCTGGTGTCACTCGCTGCGCTCTGGGATTTGAACATCTTGCGCCAGAAATCTTTCCTCCCCAGGTTTCCACCTTGTATTTGCTCATCGCTGCAAGCAAGCAGAGCACTGCGGTAAGCCTCTGGCCACTTGTGGGATAGTCTCTTAACTGTCTCTCAAACTCGTTTCTGTGACATTTAGGCAAATCATGCAGAGTGATCTCTGATGAGTTAGTTTTTGGGGAGGAAACTGCTTGGGAGTGAGGAAGAGGTAGGCCAACACTGACTCTGAAAAGATAGCTGTCAAATTGAAGTGATGGGATTTTTAAAAACTACAATGACTGATTATTTTGGCAAGTATTTGTCCTGTCCTGTGAGTCATCATAGCAGAAGCTCTTAACATGTCAGAAAATAACATTTTAAAGTTCCTGTGGCTTGTGTACAGGACTGTCCCTCACTCCCTACCCCAGTACACAGCACAGCACTAAAAAGACCCTCAAACCATATATGAATAACTAAAACACGAAGTCTCATAGAATACATTATCTCAAAAGCATTACATTGAAGGAACTTAAATAAGATTAAATAAATAAATAATCCTGGATTTAAATGCCCAGCCTACTAAGCTGTCAGAAGGGAGCTCTGCTGATTTAATGTTAAGAAGTTGCACTGCCAATACAAAGGCACAAAGTTCGAATCCACCAGCTGCTCAGTGAGAGAAAGATAGACACTCTCCTCTTGGGCAATTTACTATGTCTGAAAACCCACTAGAGGGTCAGCTATAGGTTGCCTGCAACTGAACGGTACATAACAACAACTAACTTTCAGAATATAAATTTGTTTGTTAAAGTCAATAGAATAAAGTAAAAGAAATTAAGATTTT
>NW_006399856.1:11425984-11469079 GCF_000299155.1 Elephantulus edwardii
TGGTGGGGATAGGTGTGTCAGAGACAGTAAAGTTGGCACAGGATAGAGCAGGGTTCAGGGCTGTTGTAAACGGGGTTGCTATGAGTCGCAAGTGACTCAACGGTATATAACAACAAACAACAACAAAATTTTTTCTTTTAATTGTGATTTTACCAAGAACATTTTGACTGCAACACTGAATAAGAGGAAAAATACAAATGGTCAATTGTATACAGATTTAGTTTTATCTCCCAAGACTAAAAAAAAAGTTAACTGTATTGTAATACTATTATTTTTTACTCACTAAATTGGCAGATTAGAATTATCTAAGGCTGATATGTGCAAAATTGACAGACAAATCCAAGTTCCAAGAACCTACCTGAAGGAAAATGACGAGATAATATTAACATGTAGTGAGCGAGAGAAATGTTTATAAGGGATATATGATTAGGTATTATTGTCATGACAGGAGTCCAGAATAAAGGCTGCACAGTGGAATGGACTTGGGAGGAGGGACTGTATAATAATGAAAGAATTTTTCTTTTACTTTTCAAAGAGAAGAGTGAATGGGGGGAGGGGTGGGCAGGGGGAAAAGTGCAACAATGAATGAATGGAAATCCAAAGTCTCTGTAAACTTTCATTAAAATGAATTTTTTAAAAGTCTCAAATATGGAAGTATTATTAGTCAACTCTGAATCTGAAAAACTGGAGACAATTTAAATCATCAACTTAGAAAAGAGTTGATTACTTTATAGAGTTTCCATCCTGTAATGACTATACCTGAATTTTAGAGAAGTATTGAGAGAGGAAGGAACTCACAGTGCAAGAAACCAGAGATGAGAAAACAGACTGCCCTCTCTGAGGCTACCCAATGCGGACAGAGAGTGGGGTGGAGCTCCCCATGAAAACAAGCGTAGAAGGAGGAGTGGCATCTACTTCCATAATAGCTTGCCTCCGGAAACCCTATGAACCTGGAGAGAGGGTGAAAGGCACCCAAGTGTCGAGGACTCTCCATCATAGGGTCGATATGAGTCACCAGCGACTCGATGGCACTTAACAACAACAACAATGAGAGAGGCTTTTGTGTGCAGTCAAAAGAAGTAATGCAATTACTAAAAACACGTAACAGGTTAATGTAAATGTGTAAGTGTGTTTGCCTGCTCAAAACACAGTTGACACAATACACTAAACATATTTACAGACCCTCTAGTTCGGACCTCTGGTGGCTCAGTGGTAAGGAGCTGTACTGTCAACCAAAGACACACAATTTGAATCCACCAGGTGCTCTGTGGAAGAAAGCTGGGTAATCTCGTCTCGTGAGATATACTGCCTCTGAAAACCTGCTGGAGGCTCAGCTATGAGTCGATACTGACTCAGTGGTACATAACACACACTTCTAGTTAGTTGTATTTAGATATTTTAATTATTTCCTTTAACTTCACTGAGTTTTCCACATTTGTCACCTTGAGCAACAAGGTGATTTGAAAAGATAGAATTATAGAAAATATTCTAGTAACACGTGATAGAATTTGCTTGTGGGATTTTAAAGTAGTGATTTGCTTTAAAGCTTTGGTGATGAATCTGGAATCTACTCAAAGTGCAACAATCCTATGCAAATAATTCCATTTTTGGAGACTCTATGTGTTATCTCCATAAATCTCACCAGCATACTATCTTGTTACTTTCTTTTAGATCAGGAATTCTGTTTATCAATTAAAGGATAAATTTAAATCAGTGTCCCTGAATATGATTTCTGAGCTACTTTTTCTCTATATGATTCCTCTGCTTTGAGAATGAGTGAGTGTGTCTATGGCCATAACACCCTGAATGCTCCCGATCTCATCTGATCTCCGAAGCTAAGCAGGGTTGGGCCTAGTAGTACCCAGATAGCAGAATGGGTAAAACAATGATGCTTACATACTCTGGATAGACAACCACTAGGAGGGGCTATTATTTTTTAGTTTTTCCTCATTAAAAAGCTGCATGAGTGCAATCAAAAGGGTGAGTAGCAATAATGAGTTTCATAGACATACGCACATAAAACTGTCTTTAGTAAAACTCAGTTAATATGAGTTAAAGATGAAGGAAAAGCAGCAAAGGGCAGAGAAGAAAAAAGAAAGGAAGCTAGAGTGGATGTTGGGATGTAAAAACCAAACTAAGCGTCCACTGCCCAGCGCTGAATGAGGACGTCTGGCATTCTCACCTCCCTATCAGGCTGTCAATCTAGGTGGAAGTATTTATGTATTACAGCCTGAGTGTTCACACAAGGAAAAAGACTGGTGCGAAATGGTGAGAAGTGACATGGTGTTGACTCATCACCAAACGAATTATTATGAAACCTCAACATTACACTTGATCTTAGCCAAAAGGCTGAGAAGCGATGAATGAAATCTCAACATTATCTATCAAAAAGATAGTCTTACTATTTTGCATCTGACCTGCCTACTTGGAAAAGTGGAGTGTCAACAAAAGAGAGGAAGATCCTCATAGGGATAAACTGCACGCAATGACTGCAGAAACGGGCTCACGTATGTCAGGAACGATGACAATGGTTCAGAAGAAGACAGGGTTCAAATGATCATAGGGTCACTATGGTTCATATTTAATTCCATGGCAACAAAAAAAACATAAGATCATTCCTACAGATTAGCTTAATCGGTATTATTTTGGGGAAAAATCCTTTCTCCTTATTTTGCATAGACATTATAAGGTGTGTAAATCTCTTAAAAAATGTTGTACTATTCAGGTACAGAACTTTGCCTTTCATATTATTTTATTTTTCCCCTAGAGTTTATATCTTAATTTCTTATAAGCCCTGAAAAGATTCCTTAAAGAAAGAATGAAACTGTGATTTTTTTGAGAAAGCAAGTGAAAAACAAAGCCTATTGGCTTAACGATGAGCTGACAATTGTTTTTAATAAGCTCACTGATGGCCTAAGCCCTCTTCAGTCATTGCAGCTAAGTTTATTTGCTGCCTTCCCAGTGGCTGCCGACTCCTGGTGATGTCATCCATAATGGAGCCTAAGGCCATCAGTCCTGTGCTGTCCCCATAACTGCAGACTGAACCACTGTGACTTGTAATGCTAATTTTTGAAAACAGATTATCAAGTCTTTCTTCTTAGTTCATTTTAGTCTCAAAGCCACTAAAAGCTGAACACCATCAGAGCAATATGTAAATGCAAGTTCCCACTGCTTGGCAGATGGTCATGGAGCATGAGGTGCACTGGCTGAATCAAAGGCAAGAACCCTACCCCTGAACTGCTGACATCCCCCAGTGGCACCATCATGGCAAGGAAACCCCACATGTTTCTGATCCTGTGAGCTCATTTATTTTCCTTTTAATTTTTCTGCCCACATTCACTGCCACTGAGGTAATTCCAGCTCACAGCAACTCTTTACAGTGTTTCCACAGCTGCAACTCTTAGTGAGAGGAGACTGTCCATCGTTTACCCTCAGAGCAGGTGGATTCAAACACCCAGAGACATGCAGCGTTTGGTTAGCAGTGAACACCTCATGGCGTATACCGCCTGAGCTCCTTTCCTTTGCCCATCTGGGAGTAGCCACGAAGATTCTAAAGTGCTGCTACAGCTGTATGGATTTCTTGTTCTTGACAACTTTATTTGTTACTGTGTTATGGTGAGATCTTATTCCATGACTGTGTACTTCTCCTGTTTGTTTTTCTGGAAAACAGACCAGAGATACAACAGTACCTAGAACACAGCGAGAACTTTCTTACAGGAGCGTCATTTAACATTGGAAAAGGTTTGGAGTAAATAAAAGGATGTTCATACTTGAAATTTAATTGCAGCATTTGCAGCTAAATAATTAGTCTCTCAGAAAAATATATAAGCATGAACATTGCATAAGACTAGGTCACATATTTAGTGTTTAGAATAATTCTCATATTTCTTGAGGGCACTAATTTAGAGATTCTTTTTCTTTTGCCATGATAAAAAGTGGAGATAAACTAGTATTAGAAAATATTAACTGGATCTTAGGAAAAGACCAAAGTGAAGCAAGTTAGGATCAGTGTGAGCTAAAGCTGGACAAGAGGCAGTTTTTCTACTTGTCCACCCACTTTTAACAAAAACCTCATTGATGATCATGACAGTCGTATTACAAAAATGAGAAAAGATTTATAAGTGCATTTTAGCAGAAAAGCTCATGACATTCCAAGCCCATTTCATTTGTATATTATTTTTCCAATGTGTCTGTAGTAATGTGCAAGAAAGCAGGAGAGACGGAGGTAAGCGTTCGTTAGGAAGATTCATTAATAAGCATGAGGTTGGTTCTTTTTGCTCCAGATTTGGAGAGAGCAATGGTATCAGAAATGTAAAGTGAAGGGCAGAAGCAAAGAAAAGGTAAGAGAGAAAGTGTAAAAGGAAAAAAAACATTTCTGGCAGTGTCAAGCCTTCTGCCTACTGCATGGAAACAAAAATCAATGATACTTACTGCTCTGGAGTTTGTGAAGGGCGGCCAGACATAAAGCTGCGGCACTCCTCAGGGGCAGAAGACACCTGGCCTTTATCCACGATGCTTCCTGCCTCTGACCTGTCAAAGGGCACATTTACTGATCACAACAGAGCAGAGAAAAACAAGCTCATCAACACTGTCACCACTTTCTAATATTTCATTATGAAAAACACTCTTGTACACACAAGCTATATGGCTCACAAGCATTAAGTCACCAGGGGTTCATGCTCTAAAAAATTTGTACCCCACCTTCTACTTATATCCAAAAGATGTGTTGCATTGGAATAATTTGCTGTAAAGAATCTTTAAAATGTCAAAAAGCAAGGATACTTGTTTAAAGACTAAGGTACACTGCCATCGAGCCATGGTATTTTCATTTGCTTCCTACACTTCCTGCTGGACAATGAATAAAGAGAGCTGAAGAAGAATTGATCCCTTTGAGTTATGGTGTTGGTGAAGCATATTGAATAGATTGGGATTGCCCAAGGGAAAAACTCATCTTTCTTGGAGGAAGCTAAATCAGATCATTTCTTAGAGGGAAGGATTATAAAACATAAGTCTCACATACTTTGAGCATGTTATAAGGTAGGGGCCAGTTCTTGAAAAAAGGCATCATGCTGGGAAAGGTAGAGGATTGGTAAAAAAGAGAAAGACCCTCTGAGATGGACCGAGGCAGCAACTATAACAATGGCCTTGAACATAACAGAGATCATGACGGTGATACAGGCTAGAGCAGGGTTTCGATCCGTTGTTCATAGAGTCGCTACGAGTTGTTGACTTGATGGCATCTTGAACAACAACACACAGTTGCATCACTCAGTGTTATCATCTTTATCACAAGCACCATAATTAACAACAAGGAGAATTTTAAGTGTAGATGCTTCTTCTAATCTTTTGAAAACATTTTATATCTAGGATGCACCAGACCTATTTAAGTTAGTAAGAAAGACTAGCAAAGGTCCTGCTCAGAAATTTGTCACACTGGTCATATTTAAAACATCACTTGTTCAACAGGATAATTTGGAATTGAGAATTGATTTTTTTCTCCAGGAAAAAGAAATCTATAGAAATGACTAAAACACAGGAAACAATTTACTGTATCTTGAGAAGGGAGCTAGAGTCAAGAAGTTAGGATACAATCAATTCCTACAAAAATGATACGTATTTGACAGCAAATGAATTCCTTTTCTAAGTTGCATTTCACTCACTAACAATAACAAGTGGATTAAGATAGGTCTTTATTCTTGAGCTGAAGTTGTCAGCATGTTGAGAGCCATATAGACAGAAGATCATGCTCTACTGGTATAAAGCAAACACAATGTTCACAGAGCTCAGGCCTCCAACCTTTTACCGCCTGTGGGCTTAGACTCCGGTTCATTTTCCTCCACTTTTTTCCCTGGTGCTAACTTCTCCGCGCTGTCAAGCAAAGCACTGAGGGCCACTCTCCTGAAGACATTCCCATGGGCTTCTTTGATAAACTGGACCAGCTGGCGAATATCACAGTAGAGTCCCTGTATGGAAGTAAGAGGGTGTTTGGGGCAAGAACGATAGTCATGTGGTCAAAGATTTTCACAGGAAAAGCAGGTGAAAGCAATTCCTTAGGCTTAGATGAACATTGGACTGTAAAAAGAAGCAGTTAATTTCTGATGAAAATGATGGGGTATTGCTGCTCCATAAGTCCCATAGAAACATTACCAAGATCCTTGCCTGCCATTCTTAGTATATTAAAAAAAATATGGGTACCGTGCTGCATATTCAGAAAGTCAAGTGTGTTATTAGAAAGACATGAATTTACCTTTCTAGTCATTGAATTTCCAATATTTAATTTTCTTTCTTACTTTTGACTTCTGAAGGAATGCCTTGAAATGTCTTAGAAAAAGACATCATGCTGGAAAAGGTAGAGAGCCGAAAGAGAGTGAAAATTGTGTGTTTGGACTAGAGATTTCACTATTTGTTCAACTCCTCCAACTTTTCTCCATCACTGTGCTAAAAGATGGTAAGGGTTTTTAACCTCTAACAAAGCATGACCATGCAAAGGATCATATATTTTTCTGGATAGATATAGCAAGTATAGCTTTGTTAAAGCTCATTTGATCATGTACTTGACTATGAACTTAAGAGCATGCAGAACTATTTAATAAAAAAAGTTGTACATTAAAAAATACATACACAAGACCTTTTTTTATTCCTTTTTAAATAATTTCCTTTTTACTTTATGCATCATAAAAACTGTTAATACATTCTTTAAAAAAATTGAAAAAATGCAATAAAACTGAATGCAAATGCTTAAGAAACATTTCCATGGCTTTAATTTTTGAAACCTAAGGCTACCGGGGCAATTATGATCTCCAGGGACGTGGAAGACTGGGCCACTGAGGAAGATGGAGAGAGGCATCTGAGTCGTGTGGGTAACGGGGTCTGTGCCATTCACTCTACTCTTTACTAGTTCTTCCAGGACCCTGAGAAGCCAGCTTTGCAAGCCCACCAGAGTGCTGACCCCAAGCATGCCTCAGAAAGCACTATGGAAACAGTGGGTGTGGACAGATTGAGACTTGGGAAGCCTTCCCTGGCCCAAGGGCAATGACCACAGTACTCTGTGATGTGGGGACCACATCAATGGCTGAAGCCAAACTTTTAATCATTCTGGTAGGAAGAACATTTAAAGTCTCATTTAAGATGATTTAAAGAAATTCAAGAAAGAGAATTTCTTCTAATCATGAATTTGTGGACTGAGACTAATAAACACTCACGTATCAGTTAAGTCAAATTACTACTCATCATGAGCAAATGATGTCAAGGTTACAGTCAAGTACCAAGAATCTTGGACTTTTGACATTGGTTTTGACATTCAGCAAAGTTAAATACTCTTTGGCTTGGGATTTTGCTGTATTTATAAAGTTAAATGAATCATTTCGAATTGATTAAATTATTTCCTTGATTTAGGCATTTCAGCATAGTGTTAATGGGAAAATAACCTGATTTTTACATTGGCACCATGTTAATTGATAGATTAGTAAACCAGAGAAATGCTCCTTTATTTCCTGGAGAGGTCTGAAAGCATGGCAGGTCTGACAACCTTAATCTACATCTTAGTATCCCAACCACAATCTCCTCTGTAGCAATTACGCACTAAATTGAACAGCGTGGTTTCTACCCAGGCTTCTTGTGGCTTCAGTGTTTTAATTAACACTAGCTTTTATAAACGTATCTGAAAGATTACAGTGCTCGCTAGAAGAATGCAAAGCAAATTACTGTAGCATATTGGCATTAAATTACTAAAGTAAGTACAGTTTCAAATAACGCTTGATATGTTTTTAAATATATTATGCTCAAACATACCATCTCAAAGCACTTTGAAACTTTCTCACTAAACATCATGGAAGCTCTGAGATGGAAGAGAATGAGGTATTAATCAACAGGCACTGTAACAGATAAGAAAAAGGATAACTGTGTTGCTAAGACTTTGCTATAAATGTGACTGGTGGCATTTTAACATTCAAGTGGAAGATGTCAGTCTCCAACCTCATTTCCTTTCCTCAGAATGAGACTGAGACTTCCTGTCGGAAGAAAAGATGAGTTCCTCACCAGGTTCTCAGGACTGTGCAGTTCGTGTGTGGTTGAAGCACAGCGAGTGATGAGGGATTTGAACATCGCACCGACGATGATGCCTTCTACACTCTGGGCTGTGGATTTGTTGTCTACTGTGGTGAAGTTATTTCCAAACCCAGCCTTGTCTGGAATGCAAATACACATGTTAACGGTAATCTTTCCTTTACGTTGTGCTGTTTAAAGGCATAATGAATTACTCAGCAATCAGGAATTAATGAAAGATGAACAGAAATAAAACCTAGAAGAGTAAAGACACTCCTAGTTGAGTAATCTCTGTGGGGACTTTGGCACAAATGAACTGTATTTTTCTTCAGGATCTTTTCCATGATATAGCCAATACCATTTGTGAGATGTGTTCTTTGACAAATCTTAGCAATGAATCTAGAACAAACTATGATCAATGACAGAAGTCATTGACGAGAAAAAGGACAATTATAAGATTGCTAATGTAAAAAAACTAGAAAAGGTCTGCAAACTATAGAAAACCACAAGGAAAGGTTTATGCACTGATAAAATCCACCCTGGAGAGTTAACAATAATGAGAAGGGAAAGGGGAAAAAAATTAAAGAAAATGAAGCTGAAACGGGAATCAACAACTGATGTTGGGAAAAACTTTTAGATTGAGAGTTTTAGGGGGTTTTTGTTTGGTTTCCCCCTCCACAGTCCTCTGCATTTTCCTCTTTATTAGGGCATTAGTGAAAATTTAAAACAAACAGAAGTAACTTCTTGCCTTCCTCCTCCAGCTTTATTGGATATTTTAAGATGGCATTTCTATTTTCTAGGACTTCAGTTGCTTTTTACATTTGACTTTTAAAAACTGATTACAGCAAATGAAGCATAGTTGTCTTAAGTGATATAGTATACAAAAATAACATCTTTTTTTCCTGTGAAAATGCATTTCTCTGCAACTCCTGAATAGCTCCAAATTAGGCCAACTCTGAGCATTGATATTTACTCTGAGTTTCAGTCTTTTTTAGAAGATGATCAACAACAACAACAACAACAACAACAAAAAAGAAATTATCTACTAAATGCCCTCTCAATTGATTCCATCCTATTGGTGTTAAGGGAGACCAGTTGGGTCGACCAGCAGTAGAATGAAGTGGGGTTGACCAGTTGAGCTGAACACAGAGAGGCAAGAGGCTCTGTGAGGGATTTGCTTGGACCCTGGGAGCAAAAGGGGGACTGTGTCTTGGGTCTTGCCACGAGCTATTCAGCACTTTGAGTAACTTCTTACTTACTCTCAGTGACTCAGAGAGTGAAAATCAGAAACCTTGTAGCAATACATTGTTTTCTAACCTAGATACACATGAAATGTGAGGGGCCTGAGGTCATCACTGATTGTGGCATTTTATGCCATTTTATCAGATATCCAAAGACCTTGTGTAGAGGACACCCAGGGATACGACAGCTTTTCTGAAAGAGTTCTTGTGTCTTGTGTGCTCGGTGTGGTCTGTAGGTGAAGGCAGGTACAGCTCAATGTTGTTCAGATGGGCCTTATGCCCTTCTTCTTGTCTCTGATCCAGTTCTCAAGAATTGCAGGTGAAATAAAGCGTGTAAAGCAATATGTACCTTATTACTAACGACTCACTGACGGACAGTTGGTAGGGGACTATTTATGGATTTTACATTACAGAGAGAATATGCTTTATTCTATGCTTATTGTTTCTATTTCAAACAGCTTAAAAATGCAGCACAAAAATTAGCTTGTAACTAAGAATTTCTCTTGCAATGTCTCAACTACAATTTTAACTCAATTCATTGGTCTTAATTTATGATGATGCTGATTGGAAACAGTGTTGATAACATCATAGATTGTCTCAGAGGTTCTACAGAGAAGTAATATTTTCTTTTCAACAGATAATCAAGCAATAAATCCTGAAATAACAGAAGGAAATGGTTCCTAAACGCCATCAGATATATTTTCATTATATATTCATCAACTATTATCATGCACCATGTATTATATAAGCAATAAGAGTAAATACTATGAAGTAATTGTCTCCCAGATCTAATTAAGTAATTTATTTTATTCAAGTTTCATGCATCACTTCCATTTCATTATTGTATTTGCATTCACGTGGTATTGGAAACATTCACTTTATTACAGATGCAACTAAGTGTATGTTGGTCTCTCATCCAATGTGGTGGTGTGAAGTGCCATCGAGTCGTAGACGACTCATAGTGACCCTATAAATGAAAGACCTGAGCACTGTTCATAGTTTCCAGAGGCAAGCTATTTTGTAAGTGGATGCCACTCCTGCTTCCAAGTCTGTTTTAATCTGGGAGCTCCACTGAACACTGTCCACCATGGGTAACCATTATTACATTTGGCACATCAGTGCCACAGTGTTTAGCATCACAGCAACCACCCAAAATAGGATTGAAAAAAAAACCCAATTTGAGAAAAAAACAAACAAACAACAAACCCAAACAAACAATTTGAACCTTTGGGGCTTGAAGCCACCACCTGCCTTAAACCCTAGGCCAAGCTTCAAAGGCCTCGCTCCTGGGGGGAAGAGCAGTACTGCACGTCAAACACAAGCCCTAAAAAGCACAAGTGAATCTTCATAATATTTTGTTGGTCTAGATATTGATGCATTTCTTGATCTTTAAAAAATTTAAAATATGCATATATATATACACATTATACATTATTTTTACCCAAATAATTTATTTCCTTTCATGTTCTATTTTGTGTGTGGGGGAATAGTTTGAAAGACTTATGTCTGGCACAAAATTGTCTCTCAATTCATACTTGGTGAAAGAGTAAATATATTCTACTAATACTTGGAGCTACATTTACCTCCGTTGTCATCATATAGAAGGTCAGGTAAAGAGAGGAATGTACCATGAGTATAAGAACAGAGGAGTAATGTTAGGACCCCACATTGAGGTAGACTGGCCTCAATGAATGAAAAATGTTTCCACAAGGATGATGTAAAAGACTTTCTCATTTACAATCTATATAGGCACAGACCCCTTCACGCACAAGCCCCCCCAACATCTTTTTCCTGTATATTCTGTTTCCACAAATTTAGTGTAACGTGAAATACTACCTGCTCCATCTTCTAGAACTCACGTGGTGCAGCATTACTTACTGTCAGTGACTGGCTCCATACAAAATCCTAGCAAAGCATGCAAGAAGTCCACTACATTATTAAGGGAGTCCTTGTTCACATAGTCCCTCATGGTTTGTCGGAACTGCATCTTATCTAGCTTGTATAGCTTAGTAAGGCAGTTCTGGGCCTGCAATGAAGGAAGAACAGTGAAAAAGTCAAAAGTACCAGCTTAAACTACAGATATCATTATCCTGTGACAGTTACAAGTCTTCGAAGGCAAAGGTATCTGTCTATTCCCACTGGCAAGTCCTGGCCAAGCCTCCTGACTCTTCTTGTCTGAACTAAAGACTGAGCAGTAAGACAGTGAGAGACTGTTCCTCCAGAAAACCTCAAAATTATGGTCTCATGCTTGTCTCAGGAGGTCAGTACTGTCACTAAGATCAAGATTTTAAGGTCTCAGTGAAAAAGCTCGGTGTTACATTAACTTAAGAGCTAATGCATATTTAGAAAACCTCAAAGGCTTTATTATGTTGTTGTTGTTAAGTGTTGTGGAGTTGTAGACGACCCATAGCAACCCTACACACAGAATTCTTGAATGCAAACATTTCATCTTTTCTCCAAATTCATAGAATTTCTGGAAGTAAGCTTTTCTGGAAGTGGATGCCACTCATGCTTCCAAGCCCAAAGGCTTTATACAATGGGAAAATGATACCATTCCCATTCTCAGTCACTTAGACATTAATCAGAGTTGGTGATGGTCATAGCAAGAGGACAGAGGGCACAGGAAATGGGGATTCAGTGTCCCCTTGGATGGGCAGGGCTGGAAAGGTCTTTGAAACATTTAAAAAGTCACTTATTGCTCTCAAGTTGGACCTGATTCATCATTGTCTTTCTGGTGTGTTTTCAGAGGCTGTAAATCACATGAAAGTAGACTGTCCATCATTTCCTCTCAGAGCCACTGGCGATCTTGAACCATCAGAGGGGCAAGACCTTTAGGTTAGCAGTGCAACTCTTTATGGACTATGTCGCCAGCATTTCTCTTGACGTATGTAGGAAACATACATTCAATCAAGGGTAGTTTGATTAAATATCTACATGGTTACATTTGAATGTGAAATGATAATTAAATAGAAGTTCAATTTATAGATTTAAAAAGAAAGTGTCTATTGGTTGGACAATGCAACTTAAAATGATATTCTATGGCTCAGATAATAATTTTGGTATGTGGCAAAGAGGAAGGGAATAATTCCCACTGTTAGAATCAATAAAATCAAGGCCACTGACTGCAGAAGGCCAGAGACACAATGTTCATATACAACGTGAGGGTCACAAAGGGTGTCCTAGCCCTCTCCTACCAGAAAAAGGAGAGTTCACATGTTACTTTACTGTCTTAAAAAATATTTCTTTCATATAAATGCATCATAGCATGTATACTCACACTAAGTGTTGATGTAGGGTAATATCCCCCTGATATTACAGCTGAAGAAATAGAGGTGCAAGTCAAGAATTGTCCAAATTAATATAGTATGCATTATGGCAAAGTCAAAACTAGAAGATAAGGCCTTCTCTCCTAATCCAAAGTTATTATTTTTTTTGAGAAATGTATTTTGATAACATCTACTCTCTAAAAGGACTTAAGATAATAATAGATATTAGCTGATATCTTGATGTCTGAATAAGAGATATTTGAAGAAATTGAAAATAGTAGAATTAAGCAATTCAAGAAGAAAGATGGCAATGCGTGGATCACCTCATGGAGGGCAGAAAACTTTGGACAACTAGGTAAGGAATGTAAGTCAGATGAAGAAAGGCCATTTTGACCACTACCAAAGAAAAATAGAAGTTATGTTACCATTTTTGCAAATCAACATCCAAGGGGGAAATGTTGGAAAGATTAAGAAAAACATATGCCAAATAGCTACAACTTGGATTCAGAAATGGGCTTCTTCTTATGACCTTGCAATAATCTCTTTGACTATATCAAAAGTTGGATTGATAGATAACTTTCTGATTCTGCCTTTACTAGACTCTACACTCATTGCTGTCAAGTCATAGTGACCCATTGTTGTTCTTGTTGCTCGGTGCTGGCGAGCTGCCTACAACTCACAGCGATCCTGTGAACAACAGATCTGAACCCTGTCCTGTCCTGTGCCATCCTCATCATCTCTGCTGTACTCCGAGCCCATTACTGCAGGCACTGTGTCAACACATCTCACGAAGGGCTTTCCCTTCCTTCGCTGACCTTTCCAAGTAAAATGCTCTTCCTTATAGTGTTTCCAAGGCTGTAATCTTTATAGAAACAGCCACGTCTTCCTCCCCTGGAGCAGCTGGGGGAATGGGGTTGCCAGCCCCTCAGTAGCAGCCAAGTACTTCATCACTGTGTCACTAGGGCTATTCAGAAGATTGGAAATTAGGAGATTTTTTTTCCCTTCAGAGAGGTTATTGGATGCCAGAGCTCAAGTAAATTCATTTTTATCTCTTACAAAACAAATGCTAAATTTTTGCAATATGACATTTACAGAGCACTTAAGTAAAATAGGTACTCCACTGAAATTATTTGGTGATCATCCCACAAAGAATTTGTGAAGATGTCCATTCTAGTATTTGCAAAGCACTTTAAATTCTACATTGAAAAGCCCTAAAATATAAATTCTTTTTTTTTTTTTGCCATAAAAGACACTAATGAAATATATAGTTTTAATCTGCTCTTCAGAGTCTATTTGAGCATCTGAGCAAGAAAATATAGGCAAGAGTCTGAATTTTAAAGATGAAATAGTCTTATTCTGAATAAACATTCAAGCTTATTCAGGAAAGAGATATAACTACTAAAAACTGGATTCCTTTCTAATAACTTAGGACTATTAGCTAATTCTTAGTGCTCCAGTGACTTAGTCCACAGTGAGTCGTGCTGCCAACTCAAAGGCAGTGCTTCTCTGGGGGCTTCAAATGCCCCAGCAACTCTGCTGGAGAAAGATGGTCAGCTTTTCCTCATTAGATTTACAGCACCAGAAATCAAGTGGAGGGTTGCTATGAGTTGGAACCACCTCTATAGGGAGAGACAGAGGAAGTGAT
The DNA here is from genome assembly GCF_000299155.1 of Elephantulus edwardii. Classification (NCBI taxonomy): domain Eukaryota; kingdom Metazoa; phylum Chordata; class Mammalia; order Macroscelidea; family Macroscelididae; genus Elephantulus; species Elephantulus edwardii. The sequence continues at coordinate 11,440,180 of NW_006399856.1, forward strand.
GATCAGGCTAATATGAGAAGTATTGAGGGGCTGATTAGATACTGAAATGTACCAGAACTTTGACGAGAATAAACTTGCCATAATCTGTCTTTAAAAATAAGGATATGGAAGGCCTGACCTAGTAGAGATGATAAATCCTCTTAATATTTTAACAGTCAAATGATTCGTGAAAATCCAGTGCTAGAAAAATCTGGAAAAATCTAGCTCCTTGAATGAGACATTTTCTCAGGAAAAGTTTTCAAATGTACCGTTCTTGGGGAATGAGTTCACTGAGCATAAATTAGCAAAGGTGATTTCTATGAGTACGGAACAGGGATACAGAGTAAGCAAGGAGTTTCCACTCATGTCAACAGAGATTAAAAGGCAGGTAGAAAACTGGACATCATGATAGAGAACATGTTCTACTCTTGGAGAGGAAAGTGGGGTGGACTGTGCAGGAACATTGGTCTAGAAGGAGAATTCTCATCCGACTAACTCTGATTTTTCCAGGTCTGGTTGTTAGAGCCAAATCTTATCTCTAAGTATGTCTCTTATTATACTTTAGTGTTCTAGTCTACGGAATCTGCCTTTCATAGGAGGAAAGGCATGGTTTATTTAACCTAGACGGCATTTATTCATCTTGTGATAGAATTCAAAGTTAAAGATCAAAAAAGCGCATATGCAAATGCAGCATGGAGGCCATGTCAGCCTTCTATTGCATTATTAATCCTTATTTTTATTATTTATTTCAAAATCTGGATCATGGTCAATGTTTCCATGTATCAGGATTTAGAAGTTAATTACTACTAATATAAGCTCCCACATATCCATAAAAAACTAATACACGATAGAGACTAAAAAGATGAAAGGAACACAGGTGGCAGATGACAGATAAGTAGACAGACAGAAAAATAAGTAGAGAGGTATACAGCTAGCTTAGAGATAGATCAAATAAACGAGAGCAATAAAGAAGAAAAGAGAGGAAGCAAAGAGAAAGGGGAAAAGTAAGAAAAGAAGGAAAAGATTCCAGCATGCTGCTAATCCTGTGTGAACATTTCAAGACAAAACCTAATGCCAGGGAATAATGGATTGGCATTAAATTTTGCCAAGATCCTCAAACTCTGCCAAGAGATGCTGCAGGGCTTTCTGAACTCGTGTGTGTATCAAGCCCTATTCTTTGATAGAAAGTTTAATTACGACTTTTATTTAAATGCACATATGAAGCACCCAGCTCTGGGCTTGCTCTTATCTGAAAGGGAAAGTAACAGTTAAACGATACGCACTAGGATACAATCCCATTCCATGGCTGGATTATGCCCAGCAAATCCAAGGGCAGAGTTACAAGTTTCACACAGCTCAAAGGGTCATGATCTCCAATATCAAGAAGTCAGTGTACACACACACACACACACACACACACACACACACACACACACACACAAAGCAGCCAGAAAATGACCAGTTGCTTTTACAGTCCTGAGTTATCCAAATAAGGGCCATTTTCAATATCTAAGCAAGTACACAAAATAAAGTTTCAGAGTTTCATCTATTTCTCTAAAATAAAATCTGCCTCTGCTGCACTCAGGCAGACAAATACAAAGTGATTTTTCACAGACCTTTTGTAGTTTGCCATGTTAGCTCATCTTTGCAAAGCCTTTCAAACTATAGATCATATTTTCCAATTATGCATTTTTTTAACTGATTGATAGTTGATCTGCTCAAGGCAAGAGGTGGAATTGTTTCTCCAGTTAAACTTTGCCAAGCCCGTGTTTCAGGTGTCTTGAGATAGCACCTCCTCTACTCAAGACATGGTTCAGAACTACTGTGAAATACAGTGTATTTTGGGAAACACTGACCCTTATTGACAAAGGACTTATTCTTGAATTGGAGGAAAGGAACAGGGAGGGAGAGGAAATGGAATCTACTTTACTTCTCTTACATTCTCCCGGAATACCTGGTGTCTCAGACGATCTCCAGAGAGCCCCCGATGTCCTTCTCCACAACCATAGGCACATCCCAGAGACTTGACTATTTTGATGAGCATGGTGAGGGCAAGCCTATGGTTGCTTACAGGTGTACTTTCGTCCTATACCCGAGGGGAAGGGGGAGAAAGAAAGGTCTGTTTGCTTTGCCATTAGATTCCTTTGCTATTAAGATTCTGCTTTATGATTAAATCATGTGTGTACATTTTGAAGTGAGTCCCTGTGATTTTGAAACACTGAGAATTGTCAAGGGCCCCAAGAGTATGCTAACTACTAAAAGTTAGTCAGGGGGTTGTTGTTGTTAAGTGCCATTGAATCATAGACAACTCATTGTGACCCTATGAACGAAAGATCTGAACACTTGTATAGCTTCCATCATTTCTCTAAGTTCATAGTGTTTTCAGAGGCAAGCTATTTTGGAAGTGGATGCCACTCCTGCTTCCAAGCTTGTTTTAATCAGAAAGCTCCACCAAACATTGTCCACCATGGGTAGCCAAATAACATTTGACATATCATATCTCAGTGGTTAGCATCACAGAAGAGATCCATATTTGTTCCTATTCCCAAGAAAGATGACCCAAAAGAAGGTGAAATTTATCTATCAATATCATCAATTAATATCACATGCAAGCAAAATACTGCTGAAGATCATTCAAAGGGGAAAATATATAATAATGAATAAATGAAAATCCAACTTTCCTGTAAACTTTCATTAAAATCACAATTAAAAGAAATAAAAGTTACTGCACAATTTAAAGGAAAGAATGATGAGCTCTTATCTTCTACATGAAAGGTTGGTGGTTTGAACACATCTAGAGGCTCCATGAGAGAAACACACTTGATTATTCGCTTCTGTAAGATTAAAGGCAAGAAAAGTCTGTGTGGCAGACCTATTCTCTCACAGAGGTTGCTATGAATTGAAAACGATTCAGTGTCACCTAACAATATAGTAATAACACAAGTGCTAAAGGACATGAAGGAATGATTTTTATTAGAAGACACACTTTATTGGACTAACAGAACAACGAGAGAGAGAGAATGAATATGACTGTTAATGAAGGGAAAAAGCCAACATATATTTCTAGAAGCTACTAGGACTTCTAAGAGAATGAACAGGTTCATCCAGGAGAGGGTTAAACCAGGCTACTCCTTGGAGGCAAGGATTCGGAAGCTGTCAGACATACTTTGGACAAGGAGGGATGATGTCATGCTTGAGAGAGTGGAGGGACAGTACAGGAGAAGAAGATCCTCAGTGAGAGGGATTGATTCAGTGACTGGGGTAATGGGTGCAGTTGTGTCAGAGACAATAAGATTGTCACAGGATAGAGCAGGGTTATATGAGTCACAGGAGACTTGGTGGCACATAACAACATCTAGTCTCTCAAAAAACTCATTGGCATTAAATCAGAACTGACTCATAGCTGACCCTCCCTGTTTCCTGGGAACCCTGCCTAAAACAGCTCAGAAAATCACTAATGAACTGTATGACTTGAGCTTTTGGAAGCTCTAAATTGCATGGGAGGAGACTGGCCATCTTTACCCCAAGAGCAGCTAGTGGATTCAAACCTCCAAAGAGGCACTGCATTTGAGTTAGTAGTACAACTCCTTACGGAATGTGTCATCAGAATTCTGTCTCTCTCATCAGCAGGCTTCTAATAACACTAAACAGGGATTACTGCTGATTTTCTAGGACTCATCAAAATCTGGAACTTTTAAACCTCATAGTAGCTTCCAAAATTTTTGAGTGACTTCTCTAACTTTTACTGTTTTGTGAAAAAGAGACAAACAAATAAGGCAAATATACAGAACTTTATGAAACTTTCAGCATGATTCGCCTCCTTGAAGCAGAAGTAAGAAGCTCTCCTATGATGAATTATGAGGCTTGTTATCACTGTCTCTTTTGATCCACCTAATTCTTTGGAGGACATACTTTTAGAAAAAGAACTTTCTAAAGTTATTTCCATGAGGCATAGGAAGTTGTTACTAAGGAATGTCACAGTCAGAGTGGAACAGAAATTATCTTGAAGAAGGTTCAGACTGATCCAATCTTCCCATCTACAAGCTGCCTTCAGTATATACATCATGGATCTAATATTCCAGTTGCTAGTCCTTAATTATGAAGCTCTGGTGACCTACTAATAAGAAACTGTGCTGCAACCCCAAAGTCATGTGGTTTGAATTCACCAGCTGCTCCACAGGAGAAGGATGGGCAATCTTCTCCCATGAGATTTACTGCTTCTGGAAACTTGCTGGAGGGCCACCTTTGGGTTGGTTCTGACTCCATGGTAACTAACAGAGACTAACAAGCTTAAAAAGGTGGTCTAATACTAAGAAGCTGTGCTGCAATCCCAAAGGCACGAGGTTCAAATCTACCCACTGCTCAGTGGGAGGATGGGCAATTTCCTTCCACGTTTATTTGCTGCCTCTGAAAACCTGCTGGAGGGTCAGCTGTGGATTGATTGTGACTCAATACACAGCAAGTCCTTAATTAGGGTGCTCTGGAGGTTGGGAGGTTAAGGAACTGTGCTAACGCAAAGGCATGCAGTTCAAATCCACTAGCTGCCCTGTGAAAGAAAGATGGGCAATCTCTTCCCAAGTGAGTCACTCTCTCTGAAAATTGCTGGAGGCTCAGCTCTGAGGGGTTCCATCTCAACAGCACATAACAATAATCCTTAATTGTGTAAGATATTTGACAATCTTTTTTTTAGGTTTTCCTCACCTGTGAATTAAGATGCATAATAGCACTAGAGGTGGAGGAAGGGAGGGTTGTTGTTGTTAGGTGCTGTCAAGTCGAGCATGACTCATAGCGACCCTATGAACAAAAGATCTGAACCCTGTTCTATCCTGCGCCATCCTAACACTTCCTGACACACAAGAGCCCACTGTGGCAGTCACTGTGTCAATCCACCTGGTTGAGGGTCTTCCTTTTGAATGAAAATCTAACTTCCCTGTAACCATTCATTAAAATCACAATTATAATAAAAATTTTTAATTAAAAAGAAAAGCAGCAGCATAATAGCTACTTTTCCTACTTTGTAGGTTTCTTGTGCAGAAGAGCTTCCCCCCCTCCTCCCATGGTTATATATGATAAGCCCAACATGTAACTTTGAGACTGCACGCATAGGAAAATTACCTAAAGATCAGTTCATTGTTAAGTACTGCCATGACAGAGCCATCTCACAATTGACCCTCCAGCAGGTTTTCGGAGGCTGTAAATCACACAGGAAGAGACTGTCCATCTCTCTCCTGCAGAGCTGCTGGTGTGTTCAAACCCCAAGCCTTCGGATTACAGAGCGACTTCTTACCACTAAGCCACCATAGCTCCCAAAAGTATATGGGGACCGTGGAAGTGGATGTGGTATCTTGACAATGTCATGTGTTCTTAGGTGGTAGAGGAGTTTCCTTCCCCATGTTATGGAGCTGATTCCCTGCTTTTCTAATTCAAAGGTTCACGCAGTGAATGTGGGGCTGGTTCTCACCTTCTCACTGATTCCCCCTTCAGGACTGAAATATTCATCCTCTCAACAATGGGTGTATGGCTGTCAGCCTTCAGCTAAGTGCTTCCCCAGAAAGACTCCCAATGAGATGGACTGACACAGTGACTTCAGCAATGGGTGTTAGTGTGTCAGAGACCATGAGGACGGCACAAGATAGCACAGGGTTCAGGGCAGTCATTCTTAGGATCTGAGTCATACTCAACTTGATGGCACCTCACAACAACAAAGAGAGCCACTAAGCGGAAGGCCATGACCTTTGCCACTGGCTCACTCTTTCCCCCACCAATGGCAAGTGAGTGCAGGGGCAGGAGGAGACAAAAGCCGGCTCCTCTGCCCCTGTTGGGGACAGGAGTCATTCCAGCGCCTGTGTGACTGTTAGAGCATTACTGCCGTTCAACTTCTCCCCGCTTTCGTTCCATCCTGCTCCTCTCACATCTCACAGATGGTGATCCTGACAGCACTTTTCTGCAAGCCTTCTGCCCACGTGTCTCCCCATCTGAGACCGTTTCCTGGGAACCTTGCCTTAGACAGCTCGAAGAGTCACTAATGAAATGAATGACTCAAGCTTATTCACAGACCATTGTTACTTTATTAATTTTTACTAATTTAGGACTAATTTTTCAGTTTGGATTCAAAGCCTTGCAGTAAGTTTTATAAGTCTTATAAGCCACCCGGTGTCCTACCTATGACAATTTTAGTATCTATCTGTTGGAGCTCTTGTGAGGACTAAAGGGGCTAATAATAATACTTGAAAGGCACATAATAATAGCTAGGAGTCACTGCTGTAAGTCAAGACCAACTGGAAGCAAGTCTCCATTCAAATTTCTAAGGTGGTGAATCTTTTCAGGAGACTGTCCATCTTTCTCCCATGGAGCAGCTGGCGCCTTTGAACTGTTGACCTTTCTATTAGCAGCTGGATGCAGTAAACACCACACATTAGGGCTCTTTTAGATATCAGTTAAGTAAATACTATTCTTTCTTAGTGATGGAGAACTGTTATTCTATGTATAAGTAAATCAACTATTCTGAGAAAAAGGTGACTTCTCTGAATCGATGCAGTCTCTTGGGTGGATAGCTTGAGCAGAGGTCAAGAAGAGGTCAGTACCAACTGGTTTCTTAACAGAGCGCTGTGTACAGGCATAAAAGGTACATCCAGATGCAATGATGCCTTGGAAAGTTCACCTCAGGCAAGGGTGTACCTAGAAAATTGTCTTCCGTGTATTTTTAAATTGCTCTGTGTTTTTTTTTTTTTTAAAAAAAAACAACAAACACAAAAACCTTTGCTCTGAAAGCTCTTTGTAAATAGACTGTCCTTTTTTTAGACCTTCAAATGTTCTTGGGATTTAGAAACACTCAGAAATCTGACATCCTCTCCAAGCCACAGGTGAGGGTCAGAAGAGAAATAACATTGTAAGATCTCAGTACAAGTTAGTAGTGAATACAGAATCAGGAATCAGGTCTTCCTATGGCCTTGATCAATTCCCCACGCTTCTACAAAGCTGAAAAATCAGATAAACTCTATTATTCAACTGATAATTAAAAAAAAAATGGGTCCAGAACAGAATCTGTGTGATTCACAAACACAAAGCACTTGGCCTATGATCAGGAGTTACTGTATTTCTTGGGAAGATGAAAAGAATTCTTTTGCAGAACTACAAATTGTTTATAGCTTAATGGCTGTTCGGAGAACTCAGACTCGGACTTTCATGATGATTAAGAGAGAACATTGGTCAAAATAACATTTATAGTAGCAAATTTTAGTATCTAGATCTAGATAGTGACTAGGGATGATAGAAAGAGAATTGATGCCTTTGAGCTGTGGTGCCGGAGAAAAGTGTTGAATATACCATGGAATGCTAGGAGAACAAACAGGTTTGTCCTGGAGAGGGGGAAGCTGGCCTGCTCCTTGGAGTCAAGGATTCTGAAGCTTTGTCTGACATACTTTTGACATACATGTTGCAAGGAGGGCCCTGTCCTTGGAGGGACATCATGTTTGGGAGAGTGGAGGGACAGCGCAGGAGAGGAAGACCCTTGATGAGATTGATCAGTCTGGTGATTGGGGCAATGGGAATGGGTGTGTCAGAAACAATGAGATTGGCACAGGATAAAGCAGGGTTTAGAGCTCTTGTACATAGTGGTCATTATGAGCCTCAAGTGACTCGACGGCACATAACAACAACAGTATAGTATTTAGGTGTGAAGTTGACAAGACAGATGCGCAGATCATCAATAAGAAATTAGATGAAAATGCCACTCAAAATAGAAACAATACTTGTCAGAGAAATTTCTCATATAAAGTAAAACCCTCATCTAAGCTTTCATGCGATGCAAGTAATGAACTGTACACTCATTGGGAAAAGAACGAGAGGTAACATTTTACAAGGCCATTAAAGCAGTTCAGCCATACCTTTTCTTGGTTCTTCTCATTCTTCTCATAGGGGCCCCCACCACCACCGCCGCCTCCTCCATCACCGCCTCCTCCTCCTCCGTCACCCCCTCCTCCTTCTTCTCCCCCACCGTCTCCAGCTCCACTAACTGAAGGACCCCCAAATCCACTGGTGGAACTTCCAGATGCTCCTTTGAACTGGAAGGTTCCCTCACTCGGTCTCTTTTCCATAGTCTCATTTTCCTTGTTTTCACTCTTCTTTCGATTCTTTTCTACACAGGGCACCACGCCCAGCTGAAGCAAGCATTCGACAATGTTTAGTGCCACATCACAGATGCGGGAGCTGATGTCATGGTTAATCACAAGATAAACAGCCTTGAGAACCACCTAGGGGGTGACAAAGGTAAACACAGAGTGATTAAATTACCCATACTACTTTATACTATATTACCCACACACCAAAAAAACCAAAACCCAAACCAAATTCATTGTCATGGCCATGAACTGCAACTGCGAGCAGCTCTGTTAGCGCTAGAGCTCTGGTGGTCTAGTGGGCAAAGAGCTGTGCTGCCAATCCAAAGGCACATAGTTAGAATCCACTGGTTGCTGTTCAAGAAAAAAAGATGGCCTGTTGGAGGGTCAACTATGAGTTAGTTCTGACTTGATGGCACACAACAACAACAACAACAACAACAAGAAGTAATCCTATTTAATATAAGAGAACTTCCTAATAGGGATTCCTAGGCTCTCTGTATTTAGACACAGATTGCCACAACTTCCTACCACAGCACAGCTGGTGAGTTCGAACTGCTCATCTTTCTATTAGCTCTCAAGTACTTAAACAGTGTGCCACTACTTTCCCCTTCCTCATTTGCATATTTTGTTTAAGCTATTTATTTCCTTTAGGCTATTCTAGGCATGTGGGCATAAACAGTAGTCCATTTTCAGCATCCTAACCTAGTCTGTATTGAGATCTTATGTATTTGCTTAATATATATGTCTCCCAATAAAATAAAAGTGTATGCATGTTATTATTTCACTTGTTTTTAAAAATTCCATCATAAAGACAATTAAAAGGTACATAGAAACACTGTGAACTCATGGGAGAGTAATTATCAGCCCACACAGAAACTTGTAAAAGTGTTTTCTTTATAAATAAGAATTTAATTCTCTACCTCCCATTTTCCACTAGTAATGGATAAAGAACAAAGATTACCTTTTATTTGCAATAAATAGAACATGTGCACATGGATAATTGTATCATTATTTACATTTCCACTTTTAAAGCAAATATTTGTGTGTTTAAATTATGTTTCTTTATTTATTCTAACAATTAGAATTATTTGTTGAATATGGTTCCCTAATGTGAAATGAAAAATGATGAAATGTAGTTGTAAAATATAACTGCCTTTCATTTGCTAACAACTATAATCAAGACAGGCACTTTTAAGAATGTAGGCTTAAATCTTTTAATGTAATTTTGTTCTTTTTTATTTTTCTTGCCACACAGGAGTTGATGAGTCCTGTTGCTTGTAAAACAAAAGAAAAATAGCTGAAAACTTTGCCTTCATATTCTAGATAGAAAAGGGGATTAATAGTAAGCGTACACGTATATGTGCACATGTGTGTGTGTGTATTCAAGATTTACTAATTTTTTCAGATTAGCTGGAATTAATTTTAATATTTGGGGAAAAAGGTAACTCTTTGGCAATAATGAATGCATCTATTTAAAAAGGTATATATGAATAACTTGTTTTCATGTCAAGGTTCAGCATTTCTAAGAATTACTCTCTTCATTTTACCCAAAGCTGGCACAAAGAACTCTCATTTTTCAAGTTTTGTTAAGAAAATACAATCTTCTTACAGAAAGATCCAGCATGCCATTCTTGTGGACAAAGTTGTTGGTCCCATCGATATGCTCTGTGTCCTCCAAGCAGCTGTAGTTGATGCAGGAGTCTGTGAGGCTTCGAGGCAGGTTCGCGCAGGCCAGAGGTTCATGTGGCATCTCTGGGATAGGCACCTGGTTGCAGAGCTTCCTCATATGCTCACTGAAAAAGTCTGCGTAGCCTACATTAAAGGACGCCAGTGTGGTATTGAAGGTTGCAACTGTAATGGTGGAGATCTGGGAGCGCACTAGTGAAGGAAATAGAAGGTATTGTTGTGGAATCATGCTAAACAGCTGGATGGAATCTTATCTAAATCATGAACATGGTCAAATCAAACTCTAGCTTATGCCAATAAAGGACTTATTATTTCAAAGTTATTCTCAACACACATGGAACTGTTGGAAGTTTGAGACCACACAGAAATACAAAGCATAGTCCATTGCCACAGACTAGATCCTGACTCCTAGAGATGCTGTTGGACGGAGCAGGACTGCTCTGCAGGGTTTCTGAGGTTTTCTCATCTTCCCCCTGTAAAGTCAAATCCCACATCTATTGAGTAGCAGCCTAACGCTTAACCCACTGTACCACCAAGGCTCCTCCTAAAGCCATCCTTCACTTGGTAAATAATAAAGGTTGAACTCTTAACCTCAAGTTAGAACTGCAAACCTCAAGGTAGCCAGTTCGAATCCACCAATGGCTCTATGGAAGAAAGATGGACAATTTCCTCCAACTTGATTTATGTTGTTGTTAGGTACCATAGAGTTGGAATCTATTCATAACTGACCCTCCATCAGAGTTTCAGATGAAGTAAATTGCACGGGAAGAGACTGTCCACCTTTTTCCTGTGGAGCAGCTGGTGGATTCAAACTGCAAGCCTTTGGATTGGCAGTACAACTCCTTACCACTAAGCCACCAGAGCTCCTTTATAGCCCCTGAAAACCCCCTAGAAGGTCAACTATGAGTTAGCTTCAACTTGACAGCAATGAGTTTGAGTTTTGAGATGGAAAAAAAGAGAATTCCAATCAGCTTTCTTAAGACCAAGGGTAAAATTAAACTCTCACTAAAATTTATTTCATTCAAACTATCATATAAGGTGGGTTCTGCTCACTGTTAGATGGCACACAACACTCATATAGTTAAACCGCTTGAATTGAAGTACAAATTTGGATTTGTTAAAATATATTTAAGCAGTAACAAATAAGATTTTTTTCCCTCCTTCCTTTGGTTAAGAGTGATGAAAAATACGTGACAGCAACTAAGAAATCTTCAAAGACTTGAGATAGAGTCCTGGTAAAAGAAGCATTGCATTTACACTTATAAATTAAGAATACTGCACAAAAAAAACCCCTCATCTTGGATTCTACTAGGAGACATACATATGTTTCACAGAGGTCACATAAGGCACTTAGTCAAAGTAGAAGCTGTCAAAGAAAGAACTGTGGCCTTGGAAGGAAGGCTTTGAGAGGGACACCACGGAAGGAGACAAAGCATTGAATGTCTCCCAAGATCTCCCTTCTATCCATGTAAATCTATGATCTTTGGTGGACAACCATGAATAGCTGGTCCCTGTTCACTCTCTGAGCTGGTTGTACTGTGTTCATATTATGCTGTCAAATAGCTATTGCAACTAAAGCCATCCTAAGGATGATTAACCAAGCAATGGAATAGAAATTTTTAGAAAGTACCAAGAAATAAGATTACAATGAAGCAAGGAATATGGAGTTAAAACCGTAAACGGGAACGGAAACCTTAGCACTCCTGCAGGACCCACCTTCTTTGACGGTGTTTTCCCCGTGGCTGTTGGAGTGGTCGGGCAGGTCACTGACCAGGGTGTGGTGAGAGTGGGAATGCCGGGCACTCAGACTCTCCATCTCGGTGGCTGCATCAGAACTTCCCCTCCGGCTAAACTTCCCTGGAAGGATGAGGGAATTTCGCATCAGAAAGTTACTCTGTGGACGGTTTGTTTCTCCAAAGGCCAGTGGGGGCTGGGAGGGAACATTAGGAACAGCACATGGCCCAGCCAAAGCAGCAAGAATGGGACTTGCCTTGGGAAGAGTTAGGGTCATACGTGATGCTTGATGAAGCTGCCCCAATTCAAGGTCATCCCAATCTAGCTGCATGTCAGAAACCATCTGCTTTGCCAGGACTAGCTGTGGCTCCTTCTTAACGTGCCCTCCAGAAAACAAACCAATGGACCTCAAAACTCTCTCTTTCCTCAGCATCTACCTCGTCTTCTGTTTTCCTCCTGATTACCGCCTTCTTCGCCTCTCCCTCCCGTAACTCCATCTCCCCTTCATAGATATTTTGTTCTTTATATTAAAATTAAACAAAAACTTTCCTCAGATTTATGATGAAGATTAATGTCTACATCTAGGACAACTGACAAATAGGGCCATTACTTATGTAGTTCTGCAGAAGCCTTGTATAAGTAATCTATTTCATCATCTACTTTACTCTGGATGTGAAGACATGAAATTATTTTGGTACTCAGGGGTCTGCATTTGGGCCCCAGTTTTTTTGTCTAAATTATTCAAGAATAACCTAGATTTTTCAGGGAGCACAAGAACCAGATTCCTAAAAAGATCCCTCATGCTCTGTCCTGTTTTGAAGTATTTGCGTAGTCACCTAAAATGGTGGTTTGCCAGCCTCCTTTTTCAATTCCTCGTCTGTCTTCACCAAGTCCAGAGAAACTCCCGAAGGAAAAAGTGCTGCGGGTAGGGGACACATCAAGGTGGTCCTCGTGAAGCAGGAAGGGGACTCCCATCCTTCTCGGCCTCCTCTTCCCTGTGTGGTGGAACGGGATGGACCCTTTCCTTTCTCGGTCTTCTTTGCGGCTCTTGAACTATAGGGATGAGAGATGAAAGGTTAGGAGAAGACTGAAGGCAAAGGACCCGTTTGCTTCCATGGTCTATAATAAAACACAGGAACTGTTCCAGAGAGAGAGGACCCAGAAAGCGACTATCATTTAATAGAGATGAGAGGAATCTCTATTGTGATCAAAGAGTGAAAGAAACCAAGGATAAGGTGAATGCTCCACGGATCTTTCTTGAGTTAGTACAGTGGTTCTCAAGTGTGATCTCTAGACCAGAGCTTCAGCATCATCCGGGAACATGTTAGAGATGCAAATTTATGCCTTTTACAGGAGACAGACTGGATCAGAAATTCAGAGGCCCAGCAGTCTTTATTTTAATGAGTCTTTCAAGTGCTTCTCAAACGTTCAAGTTTGAGAAGCACTGGGTTAGGTAATGGAATGCATGAATCACATGGAGAACTAGCCAGCCTTCTTCTGTTCTATTGTTCAAGATTTGTTAAAGGCAATCACCTTTGAACATGTGCCATTGCTCACAAAGAGAGCCAAGGAAGATACAGGGCATGAACTGGAAGAGACTCACAATTCCCACCAGTCTAAGCATGTCCGAGAACCAGTCCATTCACAGTTCAGTCTAGTGATTCTCGGTCCTAACTTCGGATGGTAATTGCCTCAGAAGCTTTTAAAAGCTATCAGTGCCTCTCCTTAACTTACAAAGATTCTGAATCAATTGATCTGCAACTAGGCCTGGGATCTTGTATTTATAGTAGCTACCCATACATTTTCATGTACAATCATTATATAAAAAAATATCTTTTTTTCCCCTCTCAAATGATCAAAGCTTATACAAAAACATAGCCATGGCTTATTATTTTTTCATGATTACAGGGTTTAATTAAGGAAGTAACAGGTTCTAATTCAGGTCATAAATGTTAAGGATACAATTCTTTAATCTGGAACAGTTGTTTCCCAGGAGTGCGTGCAGGCAGCCCACTCTCTGACCCTGGGCAAATTCTATCACATTCTTGTAGTTCTAGCAATGAAGACAAATATAACAAGCCAAGAGCTGAACTCATTGCTGCTTAGTTAGAGCCAACTTAGAGTTGACCCTCCACTGAGTATCAGAGGCTGTAAGTGCAATGGGAAAATTGGCCCACCTTTCTCTTGTGGAGCCACAGGTGGATTTGATCTGCTGCAGAGGCACAGACTTTGCACTAGCAATATAGCTCTCTATGGGCTAGGCCACCGAGAAGTTAGTAAAATAGTCTGTTATCTTCACTGTCAGAATGAAACGAATAATTTTGAAAAAGAGAGAATTAAGCTACCCATATTACTATTTTATACATATGGTCATTCTCCTCCTGAGTTATCTAAAGTCTCGGAAACATGCTGGAGGGTCAATTATGAGTTAGTTCTGAACAACTCAACAACAATAAGACTTGCAAAAGGAGAGATATAGAACAGTGAACTCCAAAGAATATGGGTTTTGTAGCCAGAAGACTTAGATTTGAGTTTGGACTCAATCTTTGGCAAATTACACAAAGGTTCTAAGGTTCTGTTTCTTACCTAAAAAACATGCGGGCATAGATTTCTCTTGGATTAAATAAGATCCTATGTATCTGATGGCTCCGGTGGTGGAGTCTACAGGAACTCGAGCTGCTAAGTGAAAGGCAGCAGCTCTTAGCTGTCTGACTCCCCCAGTGGGTCTGAGTAGAAATGATGGACAATCTCATCTCGTGTGATCTACAGCCTCCGAAAATCTGCCAGAAGAGTCAGTTATGAGTTGGTTCTGACTCAGTGGTAATGAGTTATGAATATGAAATCCTTGATCAAATGGTCTGAGCCAAAAAAATGAGAATTACTATCACATCTGCTATACTACCACCACGACACTATTGCAGTCACTTTAGACATGCCAAGGGAACTCTGGTGGCGACGACCAAAGGGCATTTTGTTGTAACTAAGAGTCTATCTTCAGCAGGCTGAATCCACCAGTGGCTCTGAGGGAGAAAGACGGGCAGTCATCTCCTTAATGTCTGACTCAGAAACCCCATAGGAAGATTGTTATGATTCAGAATCAACGTGATGGCAGTGAGTTGGAACTTTGACATATGTCATTAGGATTGAATACCTCCACACACAGTGTAGCATAGGAAGCACATTCACACACACACACAGAAGGACCTGCAGAGTCATGCCCACTCCACCCCACACTGAAGTGTGATCAGAAGCACTTGATGGCCCACTGACATTTTTAATTACAAAAGTATCAAAAAGCGTAAATAGCTCCACTTACTTTCTTAAAAATGTTCATGCCCAAGTCTGAAGAAAGATCTGGAACTGCAGCCCTACGTAGGTTGGTCAATGAAACCTTAGAGAAGGCCTCTGGGCTGAGTGATTTCTCCTCTTCATTGCACTTCATGGTGAGATCCTTAATACACAACAAGGCAGACTCAATGACCAAAGGTTTAGGGCTTTACAGCCAAATGCTTTTCTTAATGGATACATCACATTTTTTACTAACAACATGCCTACAGAGCTCATATTTATGAATTATTTAACTGACATAACTGGTATTTCAGAATCCAAATCCTGCTACTGAGGGGATACAGTATTTCCTATCAACTGCACCTTCTGGTGAGAATCCTAATGAAATTCTAGAGATCCTGAAATGCTAAGAAAATTTCATTAACATGCAGATACTTCTCCCTTTAATGATTCATCAAAGCAAATATTCATTTTAGACAGAATTATCCACTGGGAGGGGTAGTGTATTTCTTTTTCACCATAATACTGCTCACGTTTATTTACAGAACATGAAAAAGTTTTTTAGATATAGCCAGCTCACATTTAAGTAAATCCAAATAACTATATATCATATTTTTTTCCAAGTATTGAGCACAGAATGTTGATAAAAAAGGAGAGGAAGCGTGCAAGCTGATATTAAGGACATTTATTTCCTAAAAAGTTACGTTGTGGGGATGTAATTGAATATAGTAAGACTATATTTTAAAAAGCAATATTCCATTGCATCTTGACCTTTTGGCTAAGATCAAGTGTAAAAAGCAATATTCCTAATGATAACATTTTGTTGTTATTGTCATATTGTCATATTCTGTTGGGTTAGAGCAGACTCAGCTGAGCCTCCAATGGGGTTTCAGAGGCAATAAGTCACAGAGAAAGAGACTACTCATCTTTCTCCCATGGAGCAGCTGGTGGATTTGAACTGTGTGCCTTTGGGATGGAAAAGCAACTTTTCCCCCAGTAGGCCTCCTGAGAGGTCCTGAGAAATTTCACATTATTCAAAATAGGTGAATTGATGTGTAATAAAATGCCAGTATCAGGTATTCTGTGGTACACTGGTCATCAACAAATTAAATGTGAGTTCTATTAATATGCATTTAGATTAGAGAGAAAACCCAATTTTTCCACTATTATAGATAAACAGAGGTTTAGATAGATTTAGGTATCCAAGAGGAATGCGGGTAGCACATCTTTAAATAGTAAGGTAAATACTGAAGATAATGAAAAAAAGTAGTGAAAAATGGAAAGATAATGGCACCAAATAAGCTCATCCACTAAATTATTAATACCAGAACAAGTAGACCTGGATGCATATAATATTAATTTTATTATTATTATTCATAAAAATAATAATAAAATCTGCTGTGGTTAAATGGTACCCCAAAACAACCACCATGGTCAATGTTATTGGTTCAAATGACAATGGAGCAAACATAGCTTACTTGAGTTTTGTGGGTGTTGACGAGCGAAGGAGCTGCAGCCACCATTGAGCTACTTCTGGGCCTGGGAAGGAGAGGGATATCTGGCTCGGGAGGCTTCTCTGGCTTCTCTTCCAACATGTGTCTCAGTCTCTGGAGATAATACATGAGGGACCACTGGGTTCCCTCCTCAGACCAATGGGGCTGCAGCAGGCAGCGAAGAACAGCAACATCGAAGTAGGTGGCATAGCGGGATCTCTGGCACGGAGGTATCACGAGGGAGGCCCTGTTTCCATGGGCAGACAGAAATTATCCCACACATCTTCAAGTGTACAAGGATCAGCACAGCACTGTTCATAACTCAACTTTTCCCATTCATTTATTTATTCTTTCACTTATTCTTTGCCTCATTTACACGAGTATCTTATAATTGGTCTCCACCATTCCATGTCTGCTACTTGCAAGGATAGGTCACTGCCTGAAAGTAGAGACTTATGACAGATTTGAATCATGAAACCTGAGGATAGGGCAGCATTTCCCTTGGAGGAAGTAATGCCCACAAAAGTACAGAGTTTTACAAAGTCATCAGTTCAGGGGTGGGCTGGTCGTATAGAATTGATACAGTTGATGAGCGGCCAACATCTAAGAGGAGGCCAATGACATGAATCAGAGCTATACAAATAGATGAGATTAGAATAATAATCTTTTTTATGCTATCAGGTTTGAGGTTTTTACTGCTAAAAATAGGACTAATATATATCTTGCCTATTTATTTGAATTGTTTTAGTTGCAAGAGTGATAATATTATATAAGAATTCTGAAACAAAAGAAAAATTCAATTCCCTATCATAAAGTCAATTTTGACAAATGGCACACTCTATTAGAAAAACCATAAAGTTATATATTCATGTAAGATAATCAAGGTGTTTTTTTTAAAGTCATGGTTCTGAAATTTTATTATTCAATTTAAACATCTTTGATTTGTTACTTACTATTCATTTTTATTCTGCTACAAAATTGTTTTAAACAAATACTCAGCATCATTAAAATAGTTTATATATGCATGCCTCTGGAAACTCTATGAACCTGGAGAAAAGACAATGGTTAGAGAAAGGCTTTGGGCCTTTTGTTCATAGGGTTGCTATGAGTTGTCCTCAACTTGACAGCAATGAAAAAGAACAACAATATAATTAATGGCCATTATTCAATACTCTTCATCAGCATCTCAATTCAAAGGCATCAGTTCTTCAATCTTCCTAGTTTCTTGTCTAATTTTCAGGCACATAGGAAGCAATTGGAAATGTTATGTCTTGGATCAGAAACACCTTCACTATGAAGCTGATATCTTTGCTATTTAGTACTGTAAAAAGATCTTTGACAGTAGGTTCCCTCTGGGCAGCTCATCTTTTGATTTCTTGACTTCTGCTATCATGAGTCCTGATGGCAGATCCAGATAAAATGAAATCCTTGGAACTTGAATTTTCTCTCCATCGATCATTAGTTTGTTATTGTTCCAGTGGGGAGGATTTTTATATTCTTGATGTTGAGATGTAATCCACATAGAAGGCTGTGGACCCTCTACAGGGTCAGCTCTGAGCCAGTTTCACTCAATAGCCGTGGGTTTGAGTTTCAAGTTTGAAGATATCTATGACCCATTATACTAACATATTTATACTATACTGATATTTTATATATACTCAGTATAAAATATGAACTTCCAAAAGAACAAATTGGTCTTGGATGAAGTGTATCTTTGCCTTTAGAGGCAAATATGGTGAAACTTTGTCTCATATACGTTAAGCATATTGTCAGACGGGGCCAGTCCTTGGAAAGAGATATCATGCTGGGAAAGACAGAGGGGTCAGTGAGAGAGAGGAAGACTCTCAACGGGATGGACTGACACAGTGACTGCGAGAAAGGGCTTGGGTATAATGGAGATCAGGAGTAGGACACACGCTAGGGCAAGGTTCTTATCTACTGTTCATAGAGTTGCTATGAGTCCTACTTAACTGCACCTGCTAACCGCAACACTATCACTGTGTTTTGGAGACTGTAAATCACGTGTAAAGAAATCATTCACCTTTCTCCCGGGAGGTGAATGGTAACTTCCCGAGAGCTGCAGCCTCTGAGTAACCTGTGCAACTCCCTGGGGACTCTACCACCAGCTCTCCCTATAAATATCTTAGGAGGCATGAAAGTCAGCAAGTGTAACTTCCTCACCTTCAGGGACATATGGTTCAGTGAGGAACATATGTTTCAGTGAGGATAACAAGCAGTAAATAACAAAATACAAATTTAGAAATTCTGGGACTCTGTAGCTTAAACCTAAAATCTAAACTTAACTGCCAAGCATAATTTTTCCTGATGATGTAAAAGGCAAACTTCTGTACCCCATTATCAACTCACAAACAGTCCTGCCTATGCACAAAGAACTTCAGTAGAAAAATTCAGCAGCTGAGAATAAGGCCAGAAGTCATTATATGCTTCCCCGATCCATTTCTTTTTAAAGGCCAGAATTTATTAATAGAGCAAACAATTAAAATACTAGGACATGGCTAGTATTAAAATGTTAATCAGGACTGAATAAAAACATATCAGAAAGCATTAAAATAAAGGTTACAATTGTTATTAAAACGTGTGTACAAATTATATCTTTGACACAAGTTCTGAGTAATATATATTCCTAACAACAGGTGCAGCAAAAAGTTCAAAATATAAATGCAGACAATGCTTTGTGCCCTGTGAATTGTTTTCATAGTCCTTCGACTCCTCCATTAAATCACGTATCATATTTTGGTATTTGGCTTTGTCCTTTGAGAGGTAAGCTATCAACCCAAAGGTGGTGGTGCCTCTTGGCAGTTAGAATTCACCAGAGGTTCTGAGGAAGAAAGATAGAATGTCCCCACCCGTGTGAGTTACAGCCTCTTAAACCTACTGATGGGTCAGTTAGTAGTCAAGTCAGCAAGGTGTGAGTGAGTGAGCAGTTCTCATGAAAAGCATCTTCTGTTGTTTTGAAGGGCAGCTGTAAGACGCAGTGGTTTTGAAGCTCAATGCTATGCATTGTCTAAAGTTCTTGAATAATTTCATTGACATGAATGAAATGAGTTGTTTTTTTAATAAACTTTTTATTTTATATTGGTTTACTTACAAAGTTCATATACATTGCTTTACTTACAAGGTTCATGTACATTGTGTTGCACAGAAAACTAATTTTAAGTTAAAATTCAATCACATAAGGTACTAGTTATAGTGCTAATTATTCAACTGAGTTCACAGTCATATGAAATGACTCTCAGCCAAGTTCTCATATATTCTGTACCAAGATTTATCCTTTTGCCAGTGAGCTGGAAATTATAAACACCAATTGCGAGATGAGCCAACAACAGTCCCCCAAATGCCAATTACAACTATTTAATACTAGTCTTACTGCCTTTTCTCACTTCTCCCTACTCCCTTGCTCAAAGTCTGTGAATATATTTTAGGATCACAAGAAATAGAATCCAGACTCCCTTTAGTGGTCAGTAAGATCTGCTTAGTCTTGCATGCCTGCCTCTCTTACCTCACTCTCTATCATGCTTGCCCTCGTGTGCCCCTCTCCATAGGCATAGAGACTCGCAGCTCTACATTTATCAGGATTTCCCACCCCCACCCCCCCAATTCTGTGAAATTGGATTGGAGACTTTGATTTTTCTTTTTTTTCTTTGCAAGCTGGCATAATGTAAAGCTTTGCCAGTAGAAGGAGCAGGAGACATTTTTCAGGAGAAAATAATTTTGCTTCCTGGTTGCAGGGTGCTTGGCTGGCAAGTCACTGCAGTGTATGTGGCTTCACTGGGTCCAGCAGTCTATGCTGTACCACTAGTGCCTGGGCCTTCCACTGGTGCAGCCTCTGCAGTGCCCGGTTCCTATAATACAGAAGCACCTTTAATATCTGGCCTCTGCTCGGGGGGAGCCTCTCTGTCACCTCGCTATGGTGGCACTCATGACTTCCCTGTGTCCAGTTTCCCCAGCTAGGATGGTTTCTTCAGGACCTAGAAGCTACAGTGGCTTAGGGGCCAGCAGGTACTATGGACAGCAGCTCCCTCTGTTGCACTCTTCTTTTTTTTTCTTCTACTAGTTTATTTACAAAATTTGAATACAACTTTGAACAAATTCTTTCCATTTCCCTCACCCCCCCATCAAATTGTACAACCCAATGATTAATCACCCCTTTCCCCTGCACATCCACATCCCTCTGCTTCCAGCCTCTCCCACCACTCCTGGATTCTTATACTCATTCTACAATAACAGTGTTATACAATATTTATCCTTGTGGGACTGAGTTAGCTCACTCAGCATAATGCTGTCCAGTCCCTCCCAAGTTAGGTAATACTTTAATGCCTAAGAGTTGCACGCTTCTTTGGGCACTTTGTAACAGAACAGTTCTGGTGTCTTCACGTGAGCAGCTTTTCTCAAGGAGAGATTTCTGACAAGTTTCAGGGGGCAAATTTCCAGCCACTGTCACTGATGCAGCACCACAATGCCTTTCTCTGCCATGTGATGAACTATGTCCCTGACCTCACAAACAGGGTCTGGGTCTCAAGTCCTGCAGAGTGGTGGGGATAGAAACCATTTTTGTTGGTGATGTGTCTGAGCCCTATTTGCTGTTCCAAATTCTGACTCTCCAGTGGGTTTTAAGACACAGTTAATCGCATGGGAGGAGATTGCCCATCCTTCTCCTGTAGAGCAGCTGGTGGCCTCAAACTGTGTGCCTTTGGGAATGCAGTGCAGCTTCTTGCCACTAGGCCACCTGGGCTCCCTAATTCTTTAGAGTTCTCTATATTTCTTATAATTCCCCAAATGAAAAAAACTCACTGTCATGGAGTCCGCTTTGACGCCAAAGGACCTTTTCAGAGGTGGTAACACTCAATGGGAAGACACTGGCCTTCTTTCTCCAGTAGAGTGGCTTGTGGACCCAAAGTGTGAATTTTTGGTGAGGAGTGAGACATGTCATGGAACTCCTCATGCAAAACGTATAGGCTTTCGTGGTGCAGGTGGTTAAAGTGCTCAGCTGTTAAACGAGATGTTGCTGGTTCAATTCTACCCTGTGACCCCAGGGGAGAAAAGACTAATAATTGGCTTCTGTAAAGATTACTATTTAGCACCACAAGATAAAAGTAAATAACCTAATTGAAAAGTGGGCACAGGATATGAACAGACACTTCACCAAAGAAGACATTCAGATGGCCAACAAAAACATGAAGAAATGTTTAAAATTCCTAGCTCTGAGAGATGCAAATCAAACAACTATGAGATATCATCTCACCCCAGTCAGAATAGCAAAATTTAACAGAAGAGCAAACAACAAATGCTGGCAAGGTTGCAGAGAAACTGGAACCCTTATTCATTGTTGGTGGGAGTATAAAATGGTGTAACCACTATGGAAGGCAGTATGGCGCTTTCTCAGAAAGTTGCAAATAGAAATACCATTTGACCCAGAAATTCCACTATTGGGAATTTACCCTAAAGAAACCAGAACTGCCACCCAAGCAGATATATGCACACTCATGTTAATTGTGGTTTTGTTCACAATAGCAAAGAGTTGGAAACAACCCAAGTGCCCATCAACAAACAAATGGATAGAGGAGCTCTGGTGTATTCACACAATGGAATACTATTCTGCATTGAAAAACAAGGAACTCACGAAAAATTATACAAAATGGGTGACCCTGGAGGACATTATGCTGAGTGTAATATCTCAGTCATAAAAGGACAAATATTGCATAGGGCCATTGTCGTAAAACAGGATTGACATTGAGGTTGAGGGAAGACCGATAAAGAGGGGATAAATAATGTTTACTGCATTGAAACAGATGAGGGAAAGAACTACTTAAAAAGGATATATGATAAAGTATTATTGTCATGATGAGTCCAGAACAAAGGCTGCATAATGGAGTGGACTTGTTTTTCTTTTACTTTTCAAAGAGAAGAGCAAATTGGGGGAGAAAGAGTGGACAGGGAGAAAAGTGCAACAATGAATGAATGGAAACTCTAAGTCTCTGTAAACTTTCATTAAAATTAATTTTAATTTTTTAAAAAGATTACCATTTAGGAGGCCCCAGGGAGCAGTTCTATTCTATCACATTGGCTGCTCTGAGTGTGATTCAAATCAAAAGGACCTAACAAAATATCAAACGTCCTCCATTCAAATTACTAATTGGTTTATTTCTCCTAATTGGACTTCCTCTTTTGTGCTCAACTTGAGGCTTTATATGAAACTTCTTCCCTCAGACGTTAGCCTGGTTGGTTTCAGGCTTTATCTGAATGCTGATCCAATGTCATCCTCAGAGAGAGTTTCCCCATCCATTTTCTAGAATGGTCACCCTTCCTCCACTATGCATCTCATCATCGTATTCTAATTTTTCTCAGAGCAAATAGTATTATTTTAAAATACGGATTCCGTATTGCCTATCTCTATACGCTGCACCTGATCCAGGCTATGGTCTTCGCAATTACTTGCTATGCATAAGAGAGCTGGACAATGACTAAGGATAACAGAAGCATCAATGCCTTTGAATTTGTGTGGATGATAAGAGTCTTGAACATACAATAGACTGCCAAGAAAACAAACAGGTCTGTTTTGGAGCAGGTGAAACCAAGTTCCTCCTTAGAAGAAAAGATTTTGAAGCTCTGTCTCACAAACTTTGGGTATGTGACCAGGAAGGACTGATCCTTGGAGAAAAACATCATGCTTAGAAAGGTGGAAGGACAGCGCAGAAGATGATGACCTCAGATGACATGGATTGATATGGTCACTGGATGCTTAGGACAGGAGAGGCTTCAGAGCTGCTATACATAGGGTTGCTGTAAGTCTCAGACAACTCGACAACACATGACAACAAAAGTGATTTAAATAAATTATTAAGTGCCAGAAATAGATAAAAGATTAAAAAGTGAAGCCCTTTTATACATATCAGCAATAAACATTCTGAAAACATAAAGAGAAAAGAAAACCTCCTCAATGTAACAAATTAATCAAATGCCATGGGGAATATGACATGATGAGGTAAAAACTTGACAGTATACTACAAGAATATATTCAGGCTCAACCCATTGCCCTTCAATACATTCTGACTCATGTTGACACTATAGGACAGAATAGAAGTACCCCATTGGGCTACTAAGGCTTGAAAGCTTTCTCCTGTGGAGATATCTGTGTGAGTCTGCATTGCTTACCTATGGTTAATCTACTGTTGTTAGCCAATGGTGGTAACAGCAGACAAGTACTTAATGCATTATGTTAGCCAGGGTCTTTAAATTTAAATGGTATATTAAAATAACTAGATCCAATACTTTGAGGATCATAGTTAATTATGGATAACATTGAAAAGAATGGGAATTTCAGAACACTTAAATATGCTCACAGGACACCTCTGCACAGTTATTTGAACAGAAGAAAAGGAACACTGCATGATTTAAAATCAGGAAAGATTTGTGTCAGAGTTGTATCCGTTCTCGCTTTCTGTTCAATCTGTACCCTGAGCAAAAAATTCAAGAAGCTGAACTGTAAGAAGAATATGGTGTGAGGATTGAAGGAAGACTAATTAACAAACCTGTGTTATGCAGATAACACAATCTTGCTTGAAGACAGTGAAGATTTAAAGTACTTAAATAAAATCAGGACTACAGCCTTCAATATGGATTACGCTTTCTCAGCATCAAGAAAATAAACTGGTTCAACAGCAAATATTGTGATAGATGCAGAAAAGACTGAAGTTGGCCATGACGTTATTTTACTTGGATCCACAACCAGCACCGATATTAGCAGCCATCAAGACCCAACACACATTCACTGGGCAAATCTGCTATCCTCTTGAAAGTACTAAAGAACAAGAATGCAAGTTTAAAGATTAATCTAAGTATTTCCAATTGTTTTACATGCATCTGAAAGTTGGACACAGAGTAAGGCTGAAGAATTGATGCCTTTAAATTGTAGCTTGGGTGAAGGGTACTGACTATTCCATACACTGCCAAAATAACTAATTAGTCTTGGAAGAAGTGCAACCTTGGAGGCAAGGATTAGGAATATTTTCAGGGAAAACTAATCTCTGGGAAAAGACATGATGCTTGGAAAAGTAGAGGGTCACTGAACGAGAGGAAGACTGTCAAGGTGAGGGTTTAACACAGTGACTGAAACAGCGGGTTTGCACATCATAGAAACTGTGTGCATGGTGCAGGTTTGTGTAAGGTTTGGATTAGTTATTCACAGGGCTGTTATGAGTAGTTGACTAGATAGCACCTAACAACAATAACAACAGACTTAACCAGTTGAATTAAACATTTATCTAAAAATATCACAGGTAAAAGAGGTCCATTTGGACTCAGTATTAGCATTAAGCAAGGAGAATATCTCTCACAACAGTTTTAATCATAGCATGGTTTGAGAATATTGTAAAGCAGTAGGAAAAACAGATATTAAAATAAAAGCATTTTGGGAAAATATTAGCAAAAATAAGGAAGATTGACAAAATAAAAAAAAATAGGTCATTTGGCAAAACTATTACATTTAATTAAAAATATAGTAGGAATAAAACACAGAAGATGTAACCAGAATATTACAGGAAAGCAAACTTAACTAGATAAAATAGTGGTTTGAGAACAAGGAAGAATACTACAAACAATGTGATTCATAGTTTGATAACTAGATATGGTATCATATGCAAATATATTTTAATATATTTTTGTTACTTTTATGTGCCAATGAGTCAGTTCTGACTCTTAAGGACCCCATGTGCAAGAGAAAAAAACACTGCCATCCTTGCTTTTAAGGCAGATTTTTGTTCTTCTTACAATCCTTTTTTGTCAATACCATAATACAAAGGCCTTCTTTATTAATTATCCACCTTTGATATGCATATGAGCCAATTGAAAAGACCATGTTTTGGGTCAGATACACAGCAACAGATTGCTCAGGAAGGAAGGTAAACTTATACTTAGGGTTTCCATCTTGCTTTTTTCTTCCTCCTCTGTCCTTGTAATGACCTTTTGCATTCTTCATTGATGATATTCTTGATATCCTCCCACAGCTCATCTGGTCTTCGCTCATTAGTACTCAAAGCCTCAATTCTGTTTCTGAGATGGTTTTGAAATTCAAGCAAGTTAGACTCAAAGTCAGGTTTTTGTTCCTGTGGATTTGATTTAACCTTCTTCAGCTTCAGCTTGAACCTGCATATGAGTAGTTGGTGGTCTGTTCCACAGTTAGCACCTGGCCTAGTTTTCACAGCTGATACTGAGTTTCTCCAGCCATTCTTTCCACAGATGTAATCGATCTAATTCCTATGCATACCATCAGGTGAAATCCACGTGTATAGTCTGCGTTTATGTTTCATTTAATCTTGAAGGATGACACAGCTCAGTGGATTGTTGTCTGGAAACAGTTGCTTTTTTCCCTACTTTTCTGTAACACCTCACATTTGTGGCTGCCTCTATGCAATAATAGCTTGTTGTTGGTGGTGTTTTTGTTATTGTTATGAAACACTGAGCCAAAACTGATTCATAGTAGAACCTCTAGCAGTTTTGCCAACATAATAAATTGCACAGGAAGAATGATTGCCCATCATTCTCAAGTAATGCAATTCCTATACAATGCAGGTGACTCAATGGCACATAACAACAAAACCATACTGTGTTGGTTGTTTTTTATTTAAGTCACTTATTTAGAGTCAACAAGACCTGTGGGGGGACCTCTGCATTTAAAGTCGGTTATTATTATATTTTGGAGGAACATTTTTGTAAGTAGTACAGCACTCTGCTGTACTGAGGTAGCCTGGGGTTGCTGTGATGCTGAACCTTGTGCCATTGGGGTGTCAAGTGCCGTAACAATTACCCATGGTGGACACTGGTGGAGGCTTAGAAGCAGGAGTGGCATCAACTTCTTAGACAATATGCCTCTGGAAACTCTGTGAACTTTGATAAATGACAATAGTTATAGAAAGGGTTCAGTTCTTTTGTTCATAGGGTTGCTATGAGTCATGCTTGACTTGACAGCAATCAACAAGAAGCAACCAAAGCTCTATTAATGAGTTATGGTTGTTGTGTACCACTGGGCCAGAACCAACCCATAGTTGACCCTGCAGTGGGTTTGCTAATGCAGTAAATTGCACCAGAGGAGACTGCCCATCATTCTCACATGGAACAGCTGGCATATTTGAACCACATACTTATGAGTTATCAGTTCACATAAAGTATTGAGGCAGCACCTGAATATTAAAATGTAGTAACGAGAGGTGCTGCCAACCCAGAGGCACATAGTTTAAAATTACCAACTGCTCCACAAGAGAAAGATGGGCAATCTCCTTCCCTATGATTCAGAGCCACCGGAAACCTCTAGAGTAGACTTCGGGGTATGTAACAATACGCACTGGAGAGCTATATAGTTAACTGTTATAGCAGCTGGTGCAACCCTGAATATTAACTCAGATTCTAGATGCCTTAGAAAACATCACCAAAGTTCAAACACAAAGAAGGAGACTTCAAAAGAGAAGCCTAAACAAAATGCAAACACTAAGGTATTTTACATTTGGTGAAGTAGAGTAACATACTACAGTATTTCCATCCGACTATTCAAATTCTTCACGATTCAGAAGTAAATTTAAAGATAGGCACAGAGCTCTCCCAGCCACTAACCAGATGTTTTGTTTTTTTTTTTAATTTTTAAATTTTTCATTATTTTATCTTTTCTAATAAAATTAAAAGACTGGATCTGAGAACTGCATGAATTCCCAAGTTCCCATAGGAAGTAGGAAGCTGGGTTTCAAATTTGGCTCCCATGCTGTGCAAATTATATCTGTTATTTGCCTCCATCCTGTTTGCCCACCCCATTTACTCTCCTTACTTCTCACTCTATCCATCTGGGAAGACTGTTCTGTGTAGACTCCTTCAGCAGCTCTCTTGTCCCCTGGTCCCTTAGCTGAATTCAGCAAACTGAATTTTCCAGGGAAGACTGAAAGGGAGTGATTTTTATTCTCCTTGCCTTCTCCTGGCTGGTGGCTTATCTTGGGCTGTGTTCCCGCCTTATTCACAGTCTCAGCTCTCAAGAGGCATTCCCTTCACCCATTACAGCTCCTCCCCCTGGCCCCTTCTCAGTCCTGTGCGGAGAGGCTTCCCACTGGTCCTAGCCCACATTCTGACAAGCCCTTCTGATTTCCCTACACACTGCCCAAACTCTTGTCAGTGCTCCTATTTTAATCTCAAGTCAAGCTACCCACTGCGAGAAAAATTAGCACTTCCAGTAGACTTCTAAGAGGATTTAACCATCTTCCCATTCCCCATCGCTCCCCATTTTTCTCTCTTAAAGAGGTAAGACCTAATCTCCTTTCAGTGTGTCATTTATACCAAGGATAACAGGATATTTTTCACTGCTGTAATCTTGGATATATAAAGAAAAGATAAAGATATGAGGTTGGCTGGCTACCAGCTGGGTAATTCTAGGTCCTCACGCATTTGTGACAATCATTTGATTTATTATAAGACCCTGTGAAAACTACTGTTTTCTTGTGTTGGCTGCTGTGATTGAGGTGAATATTAGCGGTTCAATGGAATTCTTTTCTCCCATTGGATTAGCTGTAAGTGATCCTTCGACATCTCAGAGTTCTCAAACGTGTCCTATAAATTTCCCAGTAAATGACATTAAAGAGTCTTATAAGTTATTTCAAGCCATTAGGGCAATGTTCCATACAGCAAGAAGCCAATAAAGAATTTCTGAGAATCCCAAGGATGTGACAGGAGACAAGTAGTTAAAATTGGAGGCTCCAATGTCTCATCTCAGACTTCACCACCATTTCTGAGGATGGAGCCCAACAATCTTTAAATATTCCTCAGATAATTCTTACACACTTCTAAGCAGATCAGAAGATCACTTCTGTAGTGGTCATTATTGGTAAGTGCTGTGCAGTTAGCTCCAATCTACAGCAACCTCTTGTACAACAGAATGAATTCTCCCCTGGTCCTGCACCATCCTCCTGGTCTCTGCTGTGCTGACGTTCACTCCTCCCATTACCCTGTCAGGCCACAGTCTTAAAGGTCTTCCTCCTGTTTATAGACTCTCCACTTTTTCTTTATTAATTTTTAATTAACTTTAGTGAAAGTTAACAGAGACTTAGGGTTTCCATTCATTCACTGTTGCACTTTTATCCCCGCCAACCTCCTCTCTCCCAATTCACTCTTCTCCTTGAAAGGTAAAACTCTTTTCATTTTTATACAATTCCTCCCCTCAAGTCCATTCTACTGTGCAGCTTCATTCACCTGTCATGACAACAATACCCAATCATATATCCCTCCCAAACAGTTCTCTCCCTCATCTGTTTCAATGCATCGTTCCTCCCCTCCTTCTCTGTCCTTCCTCAACCCCAATGTCAGTCCCATTTTACAACAGTGGCCCTATGCAATATTTGACTGAGATATTTTCCTCAGCATAATGTCCTCCAGGGTCACCCATTTTGCATAATATTTCATGTTGTTGTTGTTGTTGTTGTTATGTGCCGTCGAGTTGTTTGTGACTCATAGCGACCCTATGTACAACAGCCCTAAACCGTGTTCTATCCGGTGCCAATCTCATTGCCTCTGACACACCCATCCCAATTACCCCAGGCACTGAATCAATCC
>NW_006399856.1:11474079-11475618 GCF_000299155.1 Elephantulus edwardii
TTATGGTACATTCATACAATGGAATACTATGCAGCATGCAGGAGTAATGATTTTGTAAGTTTCTACCTAACTTGGGAGGGACTGGACAGCATTATGCAGAGTGAACGAACTCAGTCCCACAAGGAGAAATACTGTATAAAATCATTATTGTAGAATGAGTATGAGGATCCAGGTAGGGGAGGGTAGAAGTAGAAGGGGGAGGATGGGTACTGGGTTGGGGTGTTAATCACAGGGTTTCACAATTTGATGGAAGGGTAAAGAAAATGGGAAAGATCTTTTGTGAAAAACAATGTATTCAAACTTTGTAAATAAATCTGTATAAAATAATTTTTTTTAAAAAAACCACCCTAGATTGACCCAATGGCAGTAACAACAGGCTCAAACATGGGGAGTGGGGGGAAGAGAAAAAGAAAAGAAAGAAAGAAAATTATGTGTCAGGGCTGTATCCTTTATATATACCTATTCAATCTGTATGCCTAGCAAATAATTTTTTAAGCTGGACAATATGAAAAAGAATGTAGCATCAGGATTGGAGAAGGATTTGTCAACAATGTGCATTATACAGATGACACAACTTTGCTTGTTGAAAGTGAAAAAGACTTGAAGCATTTATTGCAGAAGGTCAAAGACTACAGCCTGAAATATGGGTTACATCTCAACATCAAGAAAACAAAAAATCTTCAAGGTTGTACCAACAGGCAACATTAAGATATATGGAGAAAAGATTGAAGCCAACTAGTTAATTTGCTGAAAAAAAGAGATGAACAGAAGATTTCAAAGGGCAGCTTGAGAGGACAATGCAAAGTATTACAACAAAATGTGCAAAGAACTGGAATTGGAGAATAAAAAGGTTCTTAGAACTCACTTGGCATTTCTAAAGTTGAAGGAACTGAAAAACAAATTCAAGCCTTGAATTGCAATTATGAGATGGATGGGCAAAATCTGGAAGGATCTGGGAAGCATCAAAATAAGGGAAGGAATAGAGAATCACTCTACCAAAATGAACTGAGCAACACTGAAAAACTACAGGAAATATCAAATAAACAAGAGCCAATTGCAATGAAGGAAGACATTCAAGCTGTACTGAAGGCACTGGGGGGGGGGGAGGGAAATAAAGCCCTAAGAATTGACTGAATACCAATTGATACGCTTTAAGTAACAGATGCAGCCCTGAATGTGCTCACCTGTCTATGCCAGGAAATTTGCAGAACAGCTGCTTGACCAAGTGACTAGAATAGATCGTATTTGTTCCCATTTCCAAGAAGTGTGAGCTAACATAATGTGGAAGTTATCTACCAATATAATTAATATTACACACAAGTAAAATATTGATGAAGATTATCCAAAAACAGCTAGAACAGTACATTGACAGAGAACTGCCAGCGTAATCCTTAGCGGCAAGGATGGTGAAACTTTGTCTCACATACTTTGGATAGGTTGTCAGGAGGGGCGCATCTTTGGGAAAGGACATCATGCTAGGAAAGGTCAGAGAGAGAGAGTCCAAATAAAATAGATTGACATAGTGATTGTAATAATTGG
>NW_006399856.1:11475718-11479577 GCF_000299155.1 Elephantulus edwardii
CTGTTCTGTTAAATTTTGCTATTCTTACAGGGGTGATATGATATCTCATAGTTGTTTTTAGACTTTCCACTTTTTCAAGCACAAGGTCCTTCTCCAGAGACTGGCCCCTCCTGATTCATGTCCAAATATGGGAGACAAACTTCCACTCTCCTTGCTTCTAAGGAACGCTTTAGTTACACTTCTGCCAAGACAGATTTTTGTTGTTGTTCTTTTTGTACTCCATGATATATTCAATATTCTTCACCAACCACCCAATTCAAAGACATCAATTCTTCCATTTTCATTCTTGGGAATAGATTTGTTTGGTATAATTTATCTTTTGTTTTCTTGACTGCTGCTTCTTTAGACGTTGATCATGTATCTACTTAACATTAAATCTTTGACAACATCAATCTTTTTCTGTTTATCATATATATTTGTGCAATTGTGAGGATTTTTTTTTTCTTGAGGTGAACTTCCTACTGAAGGCTATAATCTTTGATTTTAATATATGCTTCAAATCACCTTTGTTTTCTGTGAGAAAGTGGTGTGTCTTCCCCAAATTCTGATGCTACATTCTTGCTCATATAGGCAAGCTTCTCAGGCAATTCTCAGAATAGAGAAACAAAGAATTTATAACTTTTGAATTGTTATTGGTAGTTGGCTGCTAATTGGCTCCAAATCATGGTGACCTCAATTACAAGAGGAAGAAGCGCTGCCCAAGCATCCTCAGGCCCATGATCCTCATGGTTGACCCCATCACTGAGTCCACTGCTGCCTCTCAACTCAGGCACTTCCTCTTGCGGCACGTCTCACAACATATGTGTTCTCTAATCCATAATGTTTTCATTGATCAATTTTCAGAAATAAACTTCCAGGTCATTATTCTTAGTTTGTCTTAATCTAGATGTTCTACTGAAACCAGGCCACTCTAGGTGACTCTCAGTTCTCTCTCTGTGTCCTCTTCTAGCTGTTTTCCAACAATGTTTTGGATAATCTTCAGCAATATTTTGCTTGCATGTGACATAGTAGTTGAAGCAATGGGCTCCAGTGTGCCCTGATGACATAGCTCCCAGCATTAAGCCACCACAGGACTAACAACTGATAGATGGGTGATAGATTAGGTACCTTTTAAATCATTATCAAAAACAATGCTGGATAGAAGCACCATAACTAGGATGATAGCTGTCAAATTTTTGTCTGAGAGTGTTGATTAAATTTGTTTTCCTCTAGTCATAAACACAACTGAAAGAGGT
This sequence comes from Elephantulus edwardii, assembly GCF_000299155.1. Classification (NCBI taxonomy): domain Eukaryota; kingdom Metazoa; phylum Chordata; class Mammalia; order Macroscelidea; family Macroscelididae; genus Elephantulus; species Elephantulus edwardii. Next base: position 11,476,954 of record NW_006399856.1, read on the forward strand.
TCATATTTGTTACCATACTAAAAAAAGTGATCCAACAGAATGTGGAAATTTTCAAATAATATTGTTAATATCACATGCAAGAGAAAACTTAGTGAAGATTAATAAAAAGTGACTGAAGCAGAACATCAGTAGGGAACTGTTAGAAATTCAAGTTGGATTCAGAAATCATGGCACAAGAAATATCATTACTGATGTTGGATGGATCTTGGCTGAAAGCAAAGAATATCAGAAAGATGTCTGCCTATGTTTTATAAACTATGCAAAGGCATTTGACCATGTGGACCATTGGACCATAACACATTAAGGCTAACATTGAGAATAATGAGATTTCCAGAACACTAATTGTGCTCATGAAAAATAGATATCTAAACTAAATGCTGTTGCCTGAATAGAAAAAGGCAACACTGCCTGATTTAAAGTCATAAAATTTATGTCAGATTCTGAGAAACAAAAATGAAATGGGAGGCATAACACTCTCTGACTTCAAAACCTACTACACACCCCTCATAAGCAAAGTACTCTTTAAAAAGAGAAACAAGGTAGGAGGCATCTTACTCCCTAATTTCAAACCCTACTACACTGTCATGGTGGCCTAACAGCGGGTACTGTTGCAATGACAGAAACATAGATCAATGAAATAGAATTGAGAACCCGCAAATCAGCCCATCTACCTATAACTGATTTTTGACAAGGAGATGAAATCAGTTAAATGGAGAAATGACAACCTTTTTAACAAATGGTGTTGGCAAAATTGGCAAACAATCTGTAGAAAACTAAAGCAAGATCCACACCTCATTCCATACACAAAAACCAACTCAAAGTGGATCAAGGACCTAGGAATAAAACCAAGGACTATAAACTTCTTTAGAGAAAAGCTTGGAAGAACTCTAGATGTCCTAATCCACAACATAAACAGTCTTCCAAGAATCCTAAAAAACCTACAACCAGGAGAGGCTAAAACATATGAATGGGATCATCTAAGAATCAAATTTCTATGAACACCCAAAAACTTCTCTGACAGGGTAAAAAGGGACGCCAAAGACTGGGAAAATATATTTGATAAAGATATATCTGATAAGGGACTTATATCTAGAATTTATAAAATACTGGAGCACCACGACAAGATAAAGATAAATAATGCAATTGAAAAAATGGGCACAGGATATGAACAGACACTTCACCAAAGAAGACATTCAGATGGCCAACAAAAACATGAAGAAATGTTCAAAATCCTTAGCTCTAAGAGAGATGCAAATCAAAACAACTATGAGATATCATCTCACCCCAGTTAGAATAGCAAAATTTAACAGAACAGCAAACAAGAAATGCTGGCGAGGTGGTGGAGAAACTGGAACCTTTATTCACTGTTCATAGGAGTGTAAAATGATGCAACCACTATGAAAGGCAGTATGGCATTTTCCAGCAATTCCACTACTGGGAATATACCCCAAAGAGACCATAACTGACACCCAAGTAGATATATGTACATCCATGTTTATTGCGGCTTTGTTCACAATAGGAAAGAATTGGAAACAACCCAAGCACCCATCAACAAATGAATGGCTTAGAGAAGCTTTGGTATATTCACACAATGGAATACTATGCTGCATTGAAAAACAAGGAACTCATGAAATATTATGCAAAATGGGTCACACTGGAGGACATTATGCTGAGTGAAATAGCTCAGTCACATAAGGACAAAAACTGCATAGTTTCACTGTTGTAAAGCAGGTCTGACATCAAAGTTGGAGGAAAACTAAAAAGGGATAAATTAATATATACTGCATTGAAACAGATTAGAAATCTGTTTAGGAGGAATATATGATTAGGCATTATTATCATGACAAGAGTCTAGAATGAAAGCTCCATAGTGGAGTGCAGTGGGGGGGGGGGGAGAAGGGATTGTATAACAATGAAAAATTTTTTTAAATTTTTTTTTTTTTACTTTTCAAAGAGAAAAGTGAGCTGGGGGTATGGGTGGGCAAGGAGGAAAGTGTGCAACAATGAATGAATGAATGGAAATCCAAAGTCTCCGTAAACTTTCATTAAAATAAATTTAAAAAAAACAACCCAACCCCTACTACACAGCATTGGTAATCAAAACAGCATGGCACTGGTACAATGACAGGTACATAGACCAGGGGAACAGAATCGAGAACCCAGAAATAGACCCAGCTATCTATAAACTTTGATAAATGTTGACAGTTGTAGAGGAGCTTCAGGCCTTTTATTCATAGGGTCACTATAAGTTGTGTTTGACTCAAAGGCAATCAACAACAACATCTATGGTTAACTGATATTTGACAAGGAAATAAAAGCTATCAAGTGGGGAAATGACAACTTCTTCAACAAATGGTATGGACAAAACTGGACGGCTACCTGCAGAAAGCGGAAACAGGATCCACATGTCATACCCTAGAGAAGAATCAACTCAAGGTAGATCAGAGACTTGGGAGTGAAGCCCAAAACCATAAAGTTCATAAGAGACAAACTGGCTTAGAAGGCCTAGTCAAGGGTATAAAGAGACTGTCAAATTCAGCCAGAAATTCACAATTTGAAGAGGATAAAATTGATGAATGGGGCCTTCTAAAGATTAAATTCCTGTGCACACCAAAACCTTTTTT
>NW_006399856.1:11481942-11524227 GCF_000299155.1 Elephantulus edwardii
GAGTCATAGTCAACTTGATGACACCTATCAACAACAATAGTAATAAAAGTAATTTGCCTGAAAGTAAGTACTAACTGAAGAGATGAGTCATCCCATATTCACTGACTGGTCCAACAAAGTTAAGCTAATGAAGAACTACAGAGAACACTAAGACTATCAATATGAAGCTGAGCTCAGAGTCCAAAGTGTTTCAGAATTATTACTAGTCTATAGGGACATCATGCTTGGAACGGTGGAGGGATAGCACAAGAGATGAAGACCCTGGATGAGATGGATTGTCTCAGTGACTGGGGTAATTGGAGTAGGTATGTCAGAGACAACGAGGTTGACTTAAAATAGAGCAAGGTTCAGAGCTGTTGAACATAGTGTCTCTATGAGTCGCAAGCAACTCAAAGGCACATAACACAGCAACAATGTGTAATTAAGGTGAAGAGCAACTACAGAGAACACTATTATTGTGAGCAAGGTCTAAAAAGCTATCTGTAACTTAGGATGCACGTAAACAGGAATTGTTAAGTGAATTCACATTTTAATTGTTAATATTAAAGGCACATTTGAAACAACTATCACTGAAAAAGTATTCTGTAACAAGCCTTTATAACCTGCAGCATCTTTTAATGGTTAAACACGAGTTTATTTGGCTTAAAGCATAAGCTTCACTGAACTTAGTAGATAATAAAAAGGAAAAGAATCAATGAAAATATTTTTATTTCATTTAAGACAGCATTTTAAGATATGATGACTTATCACTAACCCAAATCACTTTAATGAATGGACAATTTATCCAGTTAAAAAGAAAGTAGGAGGCAATTCTTTGTTAATGATATAATTTTTAAAAGGTACTTTAATTGTAATATTCTATGATCTGGTGAGTTATTTTACAGAATAAAAAAATACTTTCATAAGAAAGAATGAATATGCCTTTTACACTGATTTGGCAAACATAAAAATAATGAAGATAAACAAAATTTTCTATTTCTGTCTACATGGTGAGTACCCACATTTTTACTTATTTTTAACACTTGTTGTATATTTTCCTTTGGTCATTGTTGCTTTTATGTACTACCAAGTCAGAATTAACTCATAGTTGACCCCCTGGTGGCAATAAATTGCATGGGAGGAGACTGTCTTATCTTTCTCCAGCACATCAGCTGGTGGACTTGAACCATGTACTCATTTTACATGTGCAACAAATATGTTATGACAAAAAAGTCACTGGGGGAAAAAACAAAAAAAAATGTTCTTTATTTAACAGTGGATAGGCTATAGCTTCAGAAAACCAAATTATTCATTGGATTTGGGAGATACAATATAAAGTCTCCAAGGCATAGTTCTCTGGAAACAACACAGGGTCTATAAACAGAGAGAACTGCGGAAATCAGCATTGATCTATGTTGTATTTTAATTAAGGAGAAATTAAAGTCTATGCATATAGTAATGAAATTGCACATTAATTTAAAGAACAGCTACCTGTTCACTAGCTATAGAGTTCAGGGAAGAGTGATGTTCAGTTTAATCAAGGTCAGGACAAACGAGATGATATAATTTGATTTATTTGTCACAAGCAGATGGATTCTGTTGTAGGATTTGCATTGCTTTGTTATTTGTGTTCATTTCTGATTAATACATAAACTTTTCCAATAAAGATACATCAACATTAGCATTTTCTGAAAGGTCTACCTTGTGCAGCATCTCCATAGCAACCAGGCACTGCAGCTAAGCAGAAAGGAGAACGAATTCATTTTTCTGAAGTGTTGGGGGCATAATTCATGCACACACATGAACATGTGCTCTGTGGGTGACTGTAGCCATGTAAATGGAGAGGAGTACATATTCAGGTAGACGCTTGGATGTAGGAATATCACAGAATGAAAACAAAATCTTTACATGAAAAAGAATTCTTAACATTTTAGCTAGCTTTTTCTTTTCAGACAGCTAAGATTGGAGGCATTTATGCTTGACTTTACTGGAGGAGAGAAACCCCTTTTGCTGTTTATATTTGAGAATATGAACATATTATGATTAAGAACATTAATGATGTGAGAATTATAACCTTTAAAATAGTTAATGATTGCAAGAGGACAGACTATAACCTCTAAGATACTCTCCAAAGATTGAGTCCTGCCTTCTAGTTTTCACATTTTAGTATGTTCTCTTTCAAAAATGTATTAAGCTCACTCTGAGGGATTTAACAGAATAGGGTAGAAGAATTGGGATGTTACATCTCAGATTAAGTTATAAAAGGCACTGAAAATTCTGCCATTCTCTCTGTCTCTCTCATCATGTGCTTATTCAGAACTTAGGTGCCAAGTAGTTAAGGAGCTCTGGGGAGAAGTCTGTTTATTAAGAAATGGAGGCATCCGGCCAACAGCCATCTGAGTGATGCTGGAAGCAGCTCCTCTGGTCCACTGATGACTTCACATCATGAGGACCAGGCAACATCTTAACTGAATAAACCTGAGTTAGAACCACGCGGTCAAGTTGCCTCTCCATTCAGAACACTCAGATACTTAGTAAGACAACAGATGTTTTGTTGTTTTAAACTGATGCATTTGGGGAGAATTAATTTTGAGCAATACATTACTAGTTGTTATATACCATTAGAGTCAGAACCGACCCATAGCTGACCCTCCAGCAGGATTTCAGAGGCAGTTAATCGCACGAGCCTGCCCATCCATCTCTTGTGGAGCAGCTGGTGGCCTCACACCACATGCCTTCTGGACTGCAGCACAGCTTCTTGCCACGAGGCCGCCAGAGCTCACAGTACAATGTTATTTCAATGAGTCCATTAAAGATGATATAGGGAGCTCTGGTGGTGTGGGTGGAACTCCTAGGGATTTTCCTACTTTCCCATTGATGGCACTTTGCTGGTGGTTCAAATCCACCAGCTGTTCTGCAGGAGAAAGGCAATCTCCTTCTGTGCAATTTACAGCCTCCAAAAGCCCACTGGAGGGTCAGCAATAAGTCGGTTCTGACTCAATGGCCATGTTGTTGTTGTTGCTATGTGTTGCCCAGTCTACTATGACTCAAAGTGACCTTATGAACAATGTCTCTGAACCTTGCTCTATCCTGAGCCAACCTCACCATCTCTGACACACCTGACCCCATTGCCACAGTCACTGTGTCCACTCATCTCATCCAGGGTCTTCCTCTTCAACAGCAATGAACAGTGATATGTTGTTGTTGTTGTTGTTATTTGCTGTTGAGGTGGAATCGACTCATAGCTGACCCTTGGTCAAGTCTTCAAAGGCAGTTAATTGCATGACAGGAGACATCCTTCTCCCACTGAGCAGCTGGTGGATTTGAACTGCATGCCTTTGGGATTGCAGTGCAACATCTTAGCACCATGAGTAAGTAAAAACTGTCTCTGAACTGATGTAGGTTTATAATTTTTGATATTTTGTTACTGTTTGTTATGTGCCCTCGAGTCGCCTGTGACGCATAGCAACCCTATGTACAACAGTCCTAAACCCTCCTCTATTCTGTGCCAGTCTCACTGTGTCTGACATGTTGCAAGGAGGGACAGGTCCTTGGAGAGGGACATCATGTTTGGTAGGGTGGAGGGCCAGCACAGAAGGGGAAGGCCCCCTATGAGGTGGATTGATTCAGTGACTGGGGTAATTGGGATGGGTGTATCGGAGATGGTGCAATTGGCACAGGACAGAGCAGAGTTTAGGGATGTTGTACATAGGGTCGCTATGAGTTGCAAGCGACTCGATGGCATATAACAACAACACAACAACCCTAATCACTGAATCGATCCATCCCATCGAGGGTCTTCCTCTCCTGCACTGTCCCTCCACTCTCCCAAACATGATGTCCCTCTCCAAGGACTGGTCCCGCCTTGCAACATGCCCAAAGTATGTCAAACAAAGCTTCAGAATCCTTCACTCCCACGAGCAGACTTGTCTCACCCTCTCTAGGATGAACATGTCCTCCTAGCTGCCCATGTTATATTTTTGACATAGTAAAAAACCAAAAAAAAACAAAAACAAAACCAACAATACAAAACCCACACCAGTTTAGAAGCTCTGATGGCTGGTGATTATACATTTCATTTTCACATGTGAATACATTTATTTGTTACATAGTGCTTAATTTAATCTTGATCTGAAATTTAGCATGGGAGGAGACCGTCCATCTTTCTCCATAGAGTCGCTGGTGGATTTGAACAGCCAGAGAAGCACCATGTTTGGGTTAGCAGCACAACTCACTATGCACTACGCCACCAGAGCTTCCTGCACAGAGGAAGTAATCATTGTCCTCAAATCAAACTCAAACCCCCTGCCAATCCAGTAATTCAAACTCACAGCAGCCCTCCACAAAGCTTCCGAGATTATCATTCCTTACAGGAGGAGGATAACTATTTTTTCCCCATGTAGAATTGCTGGTAGATTTGAACCACTGACCATTTGTTTAATAGCTTAACATGTAATATACTCTCAAGACTCTTTCATTGTCTGCCAGTGACTTTGAGTTGCTTGATGTTTTTTAAATCTTAGATGAGAGGTTTAAAGAGACTTTGATAAAATATTCATTTCTCTATTGTAGCACTGATCAATTTGAATCATAGTTTCCTATTTGGGTGTCTAGTCCTCAAATAGATACAATTTCCTGAGGGCAAGAACTTGAATCATCCTCATATTCTTAGCATCAAGGTAATGCCTGGTTCTCAGAATCTGCTACATAAACTATTGTTAAATGAATCCATGAGCAGAAGGTGGAAATGTTTCTGTATATTGGGCATTAGTATATACATTTTATATATGTATAAATCATAAATATATGTTTAATGTATTTACACATTTTAATCTGTCCTTAGGGTTCAGATCTGCTGTTCACAGGGTTGAGATCTATATATAGTGGAAATGGAGCTTGCTTTTTCAAGATGAAGTCTGAACTAATTAGTATGCAACATCTGTTCAGACATACATTAACAGCTCATTTGGTTGGAGATATTATTCTAAAATATGTAGATTTATCATTGCAATTTATTACACTTTAGTTTTAAAATATTTTGTTTATTACAACCATGACACATTCTGGAGAACAGATAACCTTTTCTCTGTAGAATAGTTTAGGATTCTTGGGTTATCTCTGGTTTTCATCTCATTTCAACAATACTATTAATCTCAGACTTATTGTAGATATTGTGCTATGTGTTAAGGGCAAACAATAAATAATAGAGAATTTCTGCTCTTAAAGAATTTAGAATCTAGAATTTTGAAGATCAGCATATAAATAAGTATAATTCTCTGCAGAATCAAATGGATGATAAATAGAAATCCCAAAACTGTGCTGAGGGAGCACAGAGGGGTCTGTGGAAAGCTTCTGGAAGGTAAAGAATTGCATTCTCCCAAATATGTTGGAATCTTAATCCCTAAATCTGTGGTGTTATCATTCTTGTTAAGTTAATGAAGCTAATATAACTATTTGTTGTTGTATACAATAGAGTCAGACCAAGCCATATCTGATCCCCTGGCAGATTTTCAGAGACAGTTAATCACATAAAAGATATAATAAATCTAATAAGTTTTGAGTTATAACTGGCAGTACAGAATAAAGGAGGTGGCTCTCGTGGCCTAGGGGTAAGGAGCTGCACAGCCAACCCAAAGGCACATGGTTCAGATCCTCCAGCTGCTTGCAGAAGAAAGATGGGCAATTACTTCCCATGTTATTTATTGTCTTTGAAAACTTACTGGAGGGTCAGTTATGGGTCAGTATTGACTCATTAGCATCAACACAGGCATAAAAATAAAGACAGACAAATGGGGGAAGACAGATGTCCTGTGAAGATTGCTAAGTTAACTGAGTTATTTCAAGACTACAGAAATTGTTAAGACACAAGAATTTCCCACCAGAGCCAACAGTCAGTTTCCCCTTAGAGCCAGTGTCTTGAATTTGCATTTACAGTGAGCTCTGTTTACACAGTGGTAGCAAATTGTGCTGCCAGTGCCTAGGGATGCAGCTCGAATCCACCAGCTGCTCTGCATAAGAAAGATGGGCAACCAACAACCATGCAGTTTACTGCCTCTGAAAACCCACTGAAGGGTCAGATATGAGTTGGTTCCAACTTGATGTACACACAAAAAAACAACAATACTGTGAGAAGGGGGTGCTGATGGCTTAGTGATAAGAAGTTGCACTGCTAATCCAAGGGTACGCTGTTCTAATCCACTAGCTGTTTTGCAGGAGAAAAAATGGGCAGTCTTGTCTCATACATTTTACTGCCTCTAAAACCCCACTGGATGGTCAGCTAGGGGCTGGTTCCAACTTGGTGGTACTTAACAACAAGAATATACTGAAAAGTCTGTTGTTAAGGACCTTTCCAAAGTATTAAGAAGCAAAGATGCTAGTTTTAAGACTCAGTTGTGCCTGACTCAGACCATGGTCTAGTCAATCACTTGTATGCATCTGAGAGTTGGACAATTATTAAAGATAACAGAAAAATCAGTGCCTTTGACTTGGTAGTTGGAGAAGAGTATGGCCTGAAGAGAATATGTGTACTGGAGCAAGTACTCCTTTGAGGTAAAGCTGGCAAAGATGGATCTCACACACTTTGGACATCTTGTTAGGAGAGGCTATTCCCTGGAAAGGGATAGAATGCTTGGAAATGTGGAGGGTTTGCCAAAGAGAGGAAGACCCTCAAAGGGATGGATTGACATAGCAATTGCGACAATGAGCTCAAGTATGTTCGAGATAATATGGATGACACACAATGGGGCAGGTTGTTGCTCATAGGGTCATTCTGAGTTTTTGACTTGATGGCACCAAACAACAACCACAGAAACTACTATGAGAAAAGAAATTGCTATTCTTTAAAGTCATCCACTTACAGAATATGTTACAGGGCACTGGGAAACAAGGCAGCTTCATCCAGAGCATATGCTCTTTTAGATGAATCTTAAGAGAATCGTCGACTTTGAGGAAAAATGGGTTTGACAGCCCTCCTTTTCTTTTGTGTGTAGTAGTAACAGGATTTCCTTGCCCAAATATTCTAGATCCCATATCATGTAGGTAGCCATTCAAGGAGAGAAACCACCTATTGTAGTAAAAATGCAAAGGACATTGCTAACAGGAGGAGGGACAAAAGAGACACACTTGTTCACTAATCCACATGCACCTGACAATGACTGCACCTGATAGTGACTGTGGCTTTGACTCTGCACAGAGGAATGAGCCTCTGTCCCCATCCTCACGGACTTCTATTTCCTACAAACAGTACACATTCTGTTGTACAGATTACTTTCTTCTCTCCCCCAACTCTCTCTCACACACACAGTACAGATAGACTAAATTGGAAGATTCAAGAAAGGTTCAATTGATTAAGTCCTGAGTTAAATACTGAAGGATCATAATTTTATGAAGATGAAAATAGCTTCGTTACAGGAGAGACAAAGTGTTTGAAGAGCAGAATTAGAACACGAACATAAAAGTATTTAAAGAATTCTAAGTAGCTCAGTGGAGCAAAGATCTAAACCCTAATCCACTATCACCCAGTTAGCTCTGACACAGAGTAGAATTGGGTTTCGAACGACGTAAATCATTACAGAAGCAGGTTGTCTCATCTGTCTCCAGCGAAGAGTGGTGGCAGGCTTGAATCATTAACCTTTTGATTAGCAGCTAATGCCTTAACAGTGCCATCAGACCTGCTAGCAGCTGTGAAAAGGAAGTGGTAAGAGAGGGTTGTGGAGAGGTCATAATGGGCCTAATCATGAGGATCTGAGTTGATTTAAGAAGACTGAAATATATCCTGTAAATTGAAGCTTGCCATTTAAGATTTGTCAAAAGGAAATCAAATAATTAAACAATTCCTATTTCAAGCCACCTTTCTAACAGCACATAGTTACCAGAATAGCGAAAGGCAATGATGAATGTTAAAACACCAATTGCATGTTGAGTGAGCTAACTCAGTCTCACAAGGGAAAATACTGCATAAGACCATCGTTCAGACATGATCTATATATAACATAGTAAAGGATTCGACAGAAGAGGGGGAGCAGAAGGGTGAGGATAGGTAGGGGGGAAATCATGGGGTTTTCTATCCTGTGCCGGAAAACAGGAAAGATAAAACTCAAGAAAACAAACTCATTGCTGTCGAGGTGGAACCATTGCATGGCCAGTGGGAAGTGTATGCCTATCCTTCCCCTGGGGAGCAGCTGGTGGATTCGAACCGTCAGAGAGACACCACCTTTGGATAAGCAGCACAACTCCCTAGAGACTACACCACCGAGAGCAGTGACTAAAAGGACCTTGAACTTGACTCTTATAGATTTAATTGTTAAACTAAGATTGCTGTGCCTGAACCAACTGGAAAATATCTAACAATAACAAAATTATGAGATAGACAGCCATTAAGCAAATCACCACACAATCATTTACATTATGATTACCATTAATAGAAAACACAGAAGTCTGAGAACGTGTTGAATGTGAGTAAAAAGCCTTTAGTTATTTATTGTTGTTGTTATGTGCCATCAAATCACCTGCAACTCACAGTGACCCTATGTACAACAGCCCTAAAACATGCTCTATCCCTTGTCAAACTATTGTTGTTGTTCTTATGTGCCATCGAGTCGCTTGCGACTCATAGCGACCCTATGTACAACAGCCCTAAACTTTGCTCTGTTCTGTGCCAATCGCACTGTCTCTGATATTAGTAAGAAAATAATATTTAAACTATGCCTTGAAAAGGTGAGATGAGTAAATGAAGACAGATGGGAGAATAACCAAGCAGATGGGAAAATATATTCCAGAGCTCAGAGCTAGGGAGAAGAATGGGGCATAGAATAAAAACGCAAAAAAGGCTGGAGTTTAGTGACGGGATGTGGGTAGCATAGCACAGTATTAGTTAGACTGATAGGCAATCTCCTTCCATGTAACTTACAGACTCTGAGAGCTCACTGCAGGGTCCATTATGAGTCAGTTCTGTCTCCAGGGCCTACATATAACAGCAACAATAGACTAGAAGGCTACACAATGACCACCTGTTATATTATACTGTAGAGCTAATAGGATGTCACGCTTGTGGTTGCATTATATTATACAGGAGTCTGTGTGAGGAGACTGGAATTAGAATGTCTCTTGTTGCTGGCTCTGAAGAAATGCCCTGTTACGCTGTGAGCTGGCTGATGGAGTAGTGGGCCACGTGGCCAGAAACTGTGAGTAGCTTTCAGGAGATGAGAGTGGTCCCCTGCCAGCAAGCAGAAAAGAATAGAGCCTCAGTCCCACAACTGCAAGACAATGAATTCTGCCAACTACTTTGAGTGAATGGTCTCTAATCAAACCTTTGGCAAGACTTCCCTGCTGCTGACATCTGGATTTCAGCCTGGAAAGACTCTGAAGCAGAAAACCTAAATTGTGCCTGGACCGTGGATGTGCAGAAACTATGAGATAATAAATGTGTGCTGGATTAAGCTACCAAATTAATGGTAATTTCATATGCAGCAGTAGCCAATGAATACAAGAGCAATAGACTGGAATCACAAAGAAAATATTGGTCAAACATAACAAAGACCATTAAAATCTAGACCAATGTCTCTAATATGCAAAATGAAGAAGCCAGGACAAACATATATTCTCTAAATATTTTAAAGCACATTATTATTATTCAACTTGGGTAACTGTAACTTTGATTTCAAATTGCACTTATATTGTTTTGTACTTTCAACAATTTTAAGAACATGTGGCCAAGTTTAATACCACGGAGAAGATCATTTAAAAAATTATCAAATGTGAAGATAAGTCATATGTTGGGAGGAAGTATTTGTTAATTTTTCTGACAAAAGGTTTATATCCAGAATATATAAGTGACTTACAAGTAAATACGACAACTCAATTAAAAAGAAGGGAACAGATATTTCACCAAGCACATGAAAATATATTTAACATAGTAGGGGCATTTAAATTAATAATACAATGAGATATAACATCACAGCAAATTAAATAAATAAATAAGGTAAACAATGACAGGTACTGCTGAAGAGATAAAATTTTGACCCCTCATATATAGATGATAGGAATGCAAAATGATACAACCATTCGGGAAAACAGTTTGACGACATCTTAAAAAATTAAACGTTAATTTACCATGTTATTATTGTTGTGGGTAGGTGCGGTCAAGTCAAGTATGACACTTGGTGATCCTATGAACATCATATTTGAACCCTGCCCTATTCTGTGCCATCCTCATCATCTCTGACATACACGAGCCCATTGCCATAGTCATTGTGTCAATCCATCCGTTGAGGGTTTTCCTCTCTTTCCCTAACTCTCCAACTTTCCAAGTAACATTTCCAAAGAATAGCCTCTTCTAGGAACTTGCCCAAAGTATATGAGAAGAAATCTCATCAACTTTGCCTCCCAGAAGCGTTGTGGTTGCCCTTTCTCTGAGACTGATCTGCCTGTTCTTTAGTCAGTCCACAGGATATTCAGTACTCTTCTCCAACACCACACTTTAAAGGCATCAACTCTTCTTCAGTTGACTCTGCCTGAATCATATACATATCTATTTTTAGGACTTTGGAGAGGTCCCTGACAGCAGACTTTCCCAATGTTATACATCTTCTTATCTCCTGACTGCTGGTACCAAAGGCTTAAGGAGTTCTAGGGAGCTCTAGTGGTCTAGTGGTAAGGAGTTACACCCAACTCAATGGTACACAATTCAAGTGTAACAGCCTTTGCAAGAAGAAGATGGACAATATCTTCTTTCTTTTATTTACAGCCTCTGAAAACCCACTGGAAAGTCAGCTATGAATCAGTTTCAAATCAGTGTCACATGCTAAATACTCAAATTTGCCATACAACAGAGTAATTCTGTTCCTAATATCCACCTCATAAAAATGAAAATATCTTTTACACACAAAAGATTTTAAAATACATGTATTATGATCCCATTTAAATGATATATCCAGAAATAAAAATCTAAATTACTAGTCTATCTGAGGCAGGAAGAGGAAGTGAGGGGGCATAAATAGAAGAGATATGTTTGAATGATGGATGTGTTGATACCTGCACGCATCAGTAAATCAGCTAAATATAATTAAGTATACACTTAAAACAATGAATTTCATGAAATGGAAACTATTCCTCAATAAAACCATGTAAAAATCTCATCCCTTTTTAAAATGCTATTCTAGTGTAATCTTACTTGAACATTGCTCATTTTAGAAGCTCTTGATTCTATTACACGTCATCGTGATTCTGAGTACAACTGACGATTGTTTGAAAAGGCCTTAAAGCCCCTCTACAACTATGGACATTTTAATTAGTCAGTTGTTAAAGGCACACTCATTCCAGGAAAGATGTTTGTAAGTAAATTCATTATGTTGATAAGGTAACAAGGAAAATTTTGGAAGACTTAACATAAAACCTTTTCAATTCCTCATGAGTACTTAAGGACCCTACCTAACACAAAGAATCCACTGGTATTCTTGCATGTTAAAAGAACCTTTTTTTCTTTTTTCTTTTAGGGGATAGTGTGATGCACTACACTGTTACCACAAATTATGCAGTTGAGTTGCCGGCATTTGGGGAAATCACAGAGGACAGCACATCCAAAATGCACTGGGCGAGCTAACCTGGAGAAACCACCTTCATGACCATGGCATCTCCCCTGCCAGGTAAGTACTGAAGTATGATTTTTAATATCTTGAGAATAGCATATGAGATTCTGTCCTTAAATATTGAAAATGTTCTATAATTCAAGCACCTCTAAAATTAGATATATCCCCCCACATCTATTCTTCTGTGGTCCTGTGTCACCTAGTCAATTTTGATTCAGAGAACAGAATGAGGCTGTCCCTCAGGGCTTTCTAAGCTCTACTTTTTACATCTGCAAATGTCCATTATTAAAAACAGAATATGGAATATATGAAGTATGAATGGAGGACTATTGAAGTTATGAAAAAGGAAATGAAATTCATAAGATCAGTACCATAGGCATTAGTAACAGATATCAGTAATTTTTTTTCCTTTAGACTATCACATGGTATACTGTTCAAGAAGGACAAATTTAAGAGAATTGGTATCGTATTCATTATCAACAAGACCATTTCAAGGTCTATCTTGAAAGGCAGTATTGTAGGGTAATGTTTATAAATCTACAAGAAGGCCAGGTGTTCTGACTTAGTCTGGAGGGAGTTTGTAGACTAAGTCTGTAGGGAGCAGCAAACTCCCTGCTAACCCAGGGGTGGTCACTCTCTGGTAGTTCAAATTCATCTGCAGCTTCCTGGCAGAAAGATAGGCAATTTCCTCCCATGCAATTTATAGTCTTACGAAATCCTACTGTGAGGTCAGCTATGAGTTGGTTCTAATTCAATTATAATGGGTTTTGAATGAGATAAGGGAAACCAGTTACTGCTACTATTATGTGAAATTTATGTAACAAGCATTAGTGCCAAAGAGGAAAAAAAATGATTGCATGAGAAAAGTTTACAAGACCAATGACTCATGTGAAAGTTAAAGATGAAACTGAAGAAAATAAAAACAAATTAAGGAGAATAAAAATACAGTCTTAAGTATATCCCTCACCCCCTGAATTTGGAGACCGTTCCAAGAATGGATGTAACACATGGATCATTAATAATAGAACACTGATGAGCTGTAGAGTGGCATCAATGACATCATGCATGACAAAGTAAAAGTTTATAAAAAGACAAGGAAACAAAGATAAAAAATGAATGTCAGAAGACACTTTTAAAACGTGTCTAGAACACAGAGCATCTAAAACTAGTGGAAGAAATGGCAAAGTAAAGAGCTAAACAGAAGGTTTCAAAGGGTGACTCAGTAAGACAAAATAAAATATAATGAAATGTATGATTCGAAGTTAGAAAACCAGGAAAGAACAAGCTTGTCATTTCTTAAGATGAGAAAACTGAAGACGAAAATTTCAACCTCAAGTTGCAATATTGAAAGTTTATATTGCTGGACCAGAATAGCATGCAGTATAGATTGTCCTTCTAATTGAAAAACACCATGTGTTTATGGTGGTTTGGACCCATCTGTAACTCTGCAGGAGGAAAATGGGCAGTTTCTTCCTGTTAAGATTTACACTCTCACATACCTGATCGAGGGTCACTATGAGTCCGAACCAACTCAGTGGCAGTAAAAAAGTGAAGCAAGTAAAATACTGATTGACAAAGAAAACCGCAAAAGAAGATGAAAGGAATATACAGTCTGTCTTGGAGATGGTGACACCGGACTGCTCCACTGGAGACAAGGATTTTGAAATTCAGGCTCACATATGTTGGGCAGGAAGGATCAGTCCTTGGAGAAGGACATGATGCTTGGAGGGGTGGAGAGTCAGCCCAGGAGAGGAAGTCCCTGCATTGGATTAACACAGTGACTGTGATAGTGCAGGCAGTGGATCAGAAACAGAAGGTCAGCTCAGGAGATAGGGCAGGTTCAAAGCTGGTCTTTATAAGGTCACTATGGGTCACAGTCGACTCACTGGCTCATAACAACACCACACCAAAAGAACTGGTTAATATGCAGGAATATCAAAATGCCACTTGAAGATTATGTTGCACCTGACTTAAACCATGGTATTTTCAATTGTCTCCCATGCATGTAAAAGCTGAACTCAGGAAGACTTAGAAATAATTGATGCATTTGACTGTGATGTTGGTGAAGAAATTGAAGATATTGTGAATTGACAGTGACTTCAGCAATGGGCTCAAGTGTGTCAGAGATGATGAGAATAGTACAGGCTAGGACAGGGTTCAGATCTATTGTCCACAGAGTTACTAAGAGTTGTATTCGATGCTTTCCAGCAACAATAATACTGTGAATTTCCAGAACAAAGAAACATCAAGAACCTTCCTTGAACATGGGGATAGTGAAAATTTTTTTACTCAGGTACTTCAAACCTGTTGTTATCAGGAAGGACATGGAGAAGAATGTCGTACTAGATGAAATAGTCATTATGTGCCACCGAGTTACAGCCAACTCATAGTTGACCCTCCAAAAAGTTTCAGAGACCGGAAGCCACATGGGAGGATACTGTCTATCTTTTTCTCACAGAGCAGCTTGTGGATTTGAATCATGTGCCTTTGGATGAGAGCACAATTCTTTACCCAGGAATGAGGCTATTAGAACTCATCATCGGTGCTGATGGAAAAGAAGATCATGGATAATATGGAAGACCCTTAAAGAGATGGACATAGCGATTGCAATATTGGGCTTAAAAAGGGCAAGAGCTGTGAAGAAGACATTAGATCCTCTATTGTGCATAGGGACCTTTGAGTCAGAAGTGACTAGAAGGCAATTAACAAAAAGAAATCTTTACAGGAATTGATATCCAGATCTTTTCTTCCATGAAGCAGCTGGTAGGTTTGAACTGCCAACGTTTTAATTGGCAGGTGAGTGCTAAACCATCACATCACCAGGGTTCTTTGTCTTTATTTAGCTAGTTTAAATAAGAGTCATCTATAGCACATTCCTGAACTTTTAAATCTACTTATAACTTCACCAAGAATATATACACACACGTATCATACATAAAATATTTTAAATAGTGTGCTGTTATTAGATGGTTGCTATGAGCAACCAACCAAAACCTTGAAAAAAATACCAGTTTAATATTTGCTGATACAAAATATTTTCCTTTTAAAATTGTAATCTTGTACCTGGAATGTGATGGGCCTCTTTCCTGGGATATCTGGGAGGACAAACTTCCATCGAAGGAGTTTACTCGATGGCAGCCTGAAATGGTGGCCGCGGGTGAGATAGAATCTGACTGGAAGGTTTCACAGACGACCTGCAGACCCTTTGAAGGCAGAGACACACGATTATTTTATTTATTTGGCCTAGGGAGCTCTGATTGCCTAGTGGTAAGAAACTGCACTGCAACCCCAAAAGCACATGGTTCAAATCTACCAGTGGCTCCGTAGGAGAAGGATGGGCATCTGCTGTGCGATTAATTGCCTCTGAAAACCCACTGGAGGGTTAGCTATGGGTTGGTTCCAACTAGATGGTACTCAACAACAACATATATCACCTAGAATTAGCCATCAATTCACAAATACAAGGGTTGGGGTTTGTTTTTTTTTTTTTTTACTTTTTTTCAGCATGGCTAAGTATAATAATACAGCCACTGATTACAAAATAACCCTTTAGTTAACATGAAGACTGATAACTAATATCTAACAAGCGCTTGTTACATGTTAGATACGGAAACAAAGCTCACATACTATGTTTTTGCAGTACCATCATATTACTACTCAGAGGCATTTTTTATGTTTGTAAATTGGAAAATTTAAGGTTCTTGTTCTTTTCACATTCAGGGAGGAGGAGGAGGAGTCAGCTTTGAACCTCAGTGATATGATTCTAGATTCTTGTTTTACCCTCCACACTACACCATCTTTCAAAAATTACTACCTCTCTTCTCCTGGTAATAAAAACTCACCTCCTGGTGTCGTGGGCCTTGATTTGGTGATTCAAAGGTCTGGCTTTGGCTGTTGATTGGAGAGCTTCTCTTTGCTACAAGAATAGGAAAATGGAAATTTCATTCCATATTATGTAAAAATACTATTTTAATAGACACAATTATCACCTTAAATTGGTATTTGGAAATAGAAATAAAAAATAACAATAAAAAAGTTAACATTTCTAGGTTGTTGAATGTTATTGCTTTTGTTATGTGTCATTGAGTTGAGTGTGACTCCTAGCAGTTCTATGACAATGGTTCTGCATCTTGCCCTACCTATTCTGAGCCAACCTGACTCTGACACACCTGACCCCACGGCCAAAGATACTGTGTAATTCATCTCGTCCAGGTCTTTCTTTCTTGGGCTGACCCTTCCAAGCATGAAGTCCTTCTCCAAAGACTGGCTTCTTCTGACTACATGCCCAAAGTATGTGAGAAGGACTTTAAAAATTCTTGCTTCCAAGGAGCAACCTGTTTTCATTCTCTATGACAGACCTGTTTGTTCTCATGGAAATCCACGGTAAGCTCTTAGTTACTGTCCAGCTCTCAGATGCATATCAAGAAATTGAGAAGACCAAGACTTGGATAAGACACAGGTTATTCCTTTGAATAACACTTTTCCTCTTTCACACTCTAGAGAGGTCCTTGATAGCAGATTTTCCCAATGGAACTAATATTTTTGATGTCTTGACTGCTGGTACCAAGGGCGTTGTGAATCCAATCAAGATGAAATTGTTAACAAATTCAATTCATTCTTAGTCTATCATGATGCTGTCATTGACCCACTGGTGAGGATATTTATTTTCTTGATAATGAGACGCAATTCATATTGAAGGCTATAGTTCTTGATCTTCTACAGTAAGAGCTTCAGTCCTCTTCAGTTCTGGAGAGCAAGCCTGTGTTCAAAACACAGGTTATTGATGAGTCCTCTCCAATCCTGCTGCCACATGATTCTTTATAAAATGCAGGTCTTTCGAATGATCTGTTCAGCATATAGATTGAAAATGTCTGGAGAGAGAATACATCCTTGACGTACTACTCTCTTAATTTTGAACAATGTAGTTCTTCTTTGCTGTTTTTGGACAATAGCTTCTTGGTTAGGTATACGTTTCTGATGAACACAATTAATTACTCAAGAACTTCCATTCTTCTCAACCACAATTTGTTGTGATCCACATGGTCAAATGCCTTTGCATTGTCAATAAAACATATAAAGACATGTGGTGCTTGTTTTATGTATGATACACACACATATCATAGATGTGTGTGGTACTTGTTTCAACCAAGATCCATCTGACATCAGCAATGATATCCCTAGAGCCATGGCCTCTTCTAAACTCTGGTGGAACTTCCCTGTCAGTTTTCCCTGTTAGTTATTTTTGGAAAACCTTAAGTATGACTGTGCTTGCATGTGATATTAATAATACTGTTTGATAATTCTTTGGATCAGCTTTTCTGGGAATTGAAATAAATATGCATCTTTTCCAGACAGTTGACCAGCTAGCTATTTTCCATATTTCTAAGTACAATGTGGGGAACATATCCAGGGTTACATCAGTTTATTGAAATATGTCAATTGGTTGTCCATTAATTCCTAAGACCTTATATTTTGCTAATTCCTTGAAAGCAGCTTGACCTTCTTCCTTTATTACCATTATTTCTTAATCATATGTTACTTCCTGAAATAGTTCTGGGCCAGTCAATTATTTTAGGTACATTGATTCTGTGTATTTCTTCAATCTTCTTTTTTTTTAATTGAGATTTTAATGAAAATTTTTAAAGAACTTGGGTTTCCAATTGTTCACTGTTGCACATTTTACTCTCTGCCCTCTAGCCCCCAGGTCATTTATTTCTTGAGGAAAAGTTCTTTCATTGTTATACAGACCCCCACTGCCACCCCAGACCACTTTACTATGCTGCTCTTATTCTGGACTCTCGCCATGCCAATAATACCTAATCATACATTCCTTGTATACAGTTCTCTCCCTCATCTGTTTCAATGCCATGTATATTATTTATCCTCTCTTTTCTTGGATTCCCCACAGCCCCCATGTCAGTCCTGTTTTATAACAGTGGAATTATGGAATAATTGTCTTTCTATGATTGAGATTTTTCACTCAGCATTATGTCCTCCAGGGTCACTCATTTTGTATACTATTTCATGAGTTCCTTGTTTTTCAATGCAGCATACTATTCCACAGCTTCTCTACCCATTCGTTTATTGACGGACACTTGGGTTGTTTCCAACTCTTTGCTATTGTGAACAAAGTAGCAATAAAGGGTGTGCATATATTTGCTTGGGTGGCATTTACGGCTTTTTAGGGTATATTCCCAGTAGTGGAATTGCTGGGTGAAATGATATTTCTACTTTCAACATTTTGAGAAAGTATCATACTGCCTTCTATAGTGAGTGCACCATTTTACACTCCCACCAACAGTGAGTAAGGGTTCCAATTTCTCCGCAACCTTGCCAGCATTTGTTGTTTGCTTTAAACTTCTTGTGATACTTTCTGGATCATTCAAGATTTGCCCATAGCATCTTGCAGTGCTGCAACTCAAGGCTTCAATTTGTTCTTCAGTCCCTTCAGCTTGAGAAATGCTAAGCAAACTCTCCTCTTTTTATTTTCTAACTCCAGTACTTTGCACATTTTGTTTTAATACTTTGCTCTGTCTTCATGAGATGCCCTTTGACATGTTCTGTTCAACTCTAACTTCTTGATATCTTCTCTTTGTTTTGGCTTCTCGGTATTCTAGTGCAATATTCAGGTCTTTTCTTCCTCCTTGTAATGAACTTTTGCTTTCCTCATGGATTATATCCTTGATATCATCTCACAGCTCATCTGGTCTTCATTCTTTAGTGTTCAATGCCTCAAACTTGTTCTTGAGGTGATTTTAAAATTCAACTGGAATAGACTCAACATCGTGTTTGGTTCTTATGTACTTGTTTTCATTTCTTTAGCTTCAATTTAAACTTGTACAAGAGTAGCTGATGGTTTCTTACAAAGTCAGCACCTGGCCTAGTTTTCACAGAAGACATTGAGCTTTTCCAGTGATTTCCCCCCCCCCATATATATAATCAATCTGATTCCTGTGTAGTCCACCAGGTGAGATCCATGTGTATTTTAGCCATTTTTTAATTAAAAAAATCACTGATTGTACAAAATTCTATCATTTTCTCTCCAGCTTCATTTCTAAAACCCAGACAGTAGTTTCAGATTATTGGTCTTTAACTTTTGCATTCCAATCTCCAACTATTATTAATGAATTTTGGTTGCATACTCAATCAATTTCAGACTGTAGAAACAGTAGAAATCTTCTACTATCTCCTCTTCAGCTTGAGTCGTACATATAACAGAATGATAGTGGTATTAACAGCACTCCCAACATGTACTTCAGGATAGATCTAGAAATAGTCTTTTTCACTATTAATGCAACCTCATTTTTCTCAAATTTTTCATGCGCAGTATAGTAGATCACATGATTATCTGATTCAAAGTGGCCGATGCCAATCCATCTGGGTCACTAATGCCTAGTATGTCAATATTTATGTCTTTAATTCCTTTTTTAACATTGTCTAATTTCAGTGCAATCATACTTTGTACATTTCATATTCCACTCATAACTTAATGTGACTCAGAAGATTAAGGGTTTACATATTTTGTGATACTGAAAATAATAATAATAATAGAGAACATCTACATAGTACCTATAGGTACAAGATCCTATTCTAAGCCTTTTACACACCTCAGTTCACTGAGCCCTAACAACCTGTGATACTGGTACACCATTAGATCTATTTTGTAGATAAAGAAATTGAGGCCCATAGTTCTTAATAAAGAACTTTAACTTGTCCAAAATCATTTGGTTCTTCCATTGTGACTCCAGAGATAAAGGCTTTAGCCATCCCAGTAAGTGACTTCTTAGATAAAATTTAAAATTTGTATCAGATCCCTTTTTATCTAATGACCAAGTATCAACTTATCTATTCATTGCCATTGAGTTGGAACTGACTCACAGAAGAGCCTCAAGCAAGTTTGCAGAGGATGTAAATCACATGGGAGGAAACTGCTCGTCTTTTTTTCTGCAGAACAACTGTTGGATTTGGACAACTTGCTTAGTGTTGGCTGCACAATTCCTTACCTGCCAGGCTACCAGAGCTCCTTAGGGAGACTGGGAAGCTAAAAAGAACTATGTCTCACTTGAATTCTGACAAAACTGATGGTCATATTAGGGAGCTCTGGTATCCTAGTCAGCAGAGAGGTGCAATCTGCCTCTTTGTAGGTTCAAATTGACCAGTGGGTGGCCTAGTGGTAAGAAGATGTAGTGAAATCTCAAAGACATTTAGTTTAAATCCACTAGCTGCTCCACAAAGGAAATATGGGCAATCTCCTTCTGTGTAATTAACCGTCTCTGAAAACCTGCCAGTGGTCAGCTATTGGTCAGTTCTAACTCGATGGTAAACAAAAACAACAACATGGGAGAAAGATGGGCAAATGCCCCTTATTTAATTTACAGCCTCTGAAAACCCCCAGGAGGACCAGTTATGAGTTATGACTGGCTCATCGAAGACTGAAGGTGACTGTTCAGTGTTGCAAGGAACCAAGAGAGTTTCACCAACTGCCACTGTTCTCCTTCTGACCGCACTGTCTGAGGTGCCCTCTCAAGCCCTCAGGCATCATGCAGAGGGGTGAGAAACCCTTGGTGAATATCACCCACCAAAGGGATGAGGAGGTGAACAGTGCTGCAGCTTCCAAGGAGGAAAATGATGGCTTCATTTCTTAGCAGGTCTTTGGATGTGCTACATGATTTATGCACAGACCACAAAGGGGGGAAAAAAACCCACCAAAATTTGAGATGAGCTCTCCTTCACACAGAAAAGCAATTTTAAAAAGTACTTAAAAAATATGTGCCTTTAATCAGCATAAAAGATACAACTTTTTCTCAATAGGAATTTTGTTTGTTGTAGCATACTTAGACATATTCTGGCTCTTTTATTTATTTCATTTTGTGTTATTTCTGTTCTTTTAAGTTTTTTTTGAAACGTCTTACATTTATCCTGCCATTTCTTTCATTGATTTATTCCAAGGAAATGAATGTCATCCTATCCATAGTCTCTGAGGTAGACTGCTTCTGGCTATGTACTTTTATCCAGGTAGCTCCTTGATATCTGAACTTAAGAAACACTTACATTCACATTTTTCATTTATCAACAGCTAATGTTTAGCATATGGTTTAGTAGTTGTGAAGATAGTATGCCTTTTTAAATGTTTTAAAAATTCCTCACATTACTTTTCAGTAATTATAGCTATTTTGCCATCAATATCTTATAAAAAGATAAAAAATATTTCACTCTTTAGTTTTAAAATAACTGAATAAAAATAGCAATGTTGTATTAGGGTGGTATGTAAAAACTTTATGTACTTTGGAATTTTTATTTTATAAGCACCTTTACCCACATAAATCTCCTATCTGCAGCTAAATCTTATGAAACTAGCAAACTACATATGTATGTTTTTTTTCCATATTCATATATATTTAAAAATACATAAACACATATTTTTACATTTATATATCTCTACAGACTTCCCAAGGGAGCTCTGGTGGCTTAGTGCTAAGGAGTTGTGTTCCTAACTCAAAGGGACTCAGTTCCAATCCACCAACTGTTCTCACGTCCCTTCTGATGATACACAAAAGCACATATTTCCTCAGGAGCGTTGGTGGCACAGTGGGCAGGGATTAAATGGTAAGCTGCTACCTGAAATGCTGGCAATTCAAATTCACGAGCTGCTCCATAGAAGAAATATAGAGCGGCCTGCTTCTGTAGCTCAGACCCCTGGGAGCCCCGCGGAGCAGTTCTACTGTGTGCAATGGGGTATTATAAGTTGGAACGGACTCAAAAGCAACAGATTTTCCACCATTTACCTCTTCGTAATTTTTTTTTAATTGACACTATAAGAGCATTGAGGATAGAAGGATTAGACTCATTATGCACTTAACTATAAATGAACATTTTATGTGAATTATCATTTATGCCTGAGTGGCAGCCACTTCCTAAACAAGTCATGCTCAACTTGAACGCAATCAACAAGAAAACAAAAGTCTGTTGAAACCTAGTCAGTGCTTATTTATGGTAATGCCCTGGGTTACAGAGATGAACTGTGGCACAAGATTTTCTTGCCTGTTAATGGATGCAGAGTTCCAGAGTGCACGGGTTTGAATTGCCAACCTTGAGGTTAACAATCAAGTACAAGAAATCCTTTAAAGTAGATATTATTATCTCCATATTATGCTCAGAGCAATACAATTCCTGCATATTAAGTCACAGCTTCGGAGTGAAGCATGAAGCACCCTTTGCAATCTTATTGTTGTTGTTGATTTCCATTGAGTTGAACACAACTCATAGCTACCCTATGAACCAAAGGCTTGAGGCCTTTCTATAACTATCATTTGTCAAAGTTCATAGAGTTTCCAGAGGCATATTATTTAGGAAGTGAATGCAACTCCTGCTTCCAAACCAGTCTTAAACTGGGAGCTGTCCACAATGAGTAACTGTTATGGCATTCAACACCCCGATGGCACAAGGTTCAGCATCACAGCAACCCCAGGTTACCTCAGTACAGCATATTGACAGAAGAGTGCTGTACCACTTAGAAGAATGTTCCTCCAAAATATAATAACAACCGACTTTAAATACAAAGGCCCTCCCCGAGTCTAAACAAGTAACTTAAATAAAAAACAACCAATATAGTATGTTGTTGCTATGTTGCAATCTATCACATTATAATTTATCTATGATTGAGTAGTCTTTAATTCATCAGTTCTGAGAAGAAATATTTGCTAGGAATAAAATACTCAGATGAATTGTTAAGAAATTGTTAAGGAGCCCCTATTTCATCTACATAATTATGATGAGAGGGGAATGACATAATACTGATAATTATAAAAACTATCATCTACATAATTTATTAGATGCCAGGAATTCTTCTAAGTGGCTCTTTTTTCCCCTCATAACAAGTACACAAGCAGTATAATGTTACAGATGAGGAAACCCAGGCATAGGAATTCTAAATGTCACATCCTAAATTAGACAATATGTGTTCTGGTTTATAGTTTGTTCTTTATCTACCTAAGGAACTTCAATAATTCCATGGAGAAATATGCTTTGGAAGGGCATACTATCCCAGTATCTTCATACTGGCATACGGTAAGGATAACCTCTAGGACACCTGAGCCACAAACCTGTGATGATGTTCCTGATGGGTTTCACCAGTGCCGTAAAGCCAGAGACTTCAGGCTGCCTATGCTCCCACATAGGCTGCCAGATCACAAGCCCACTGGCCAGTCGGAAGGTCAGGTCAGACTCCTGTGAGAAAAGAAGATTGAAGTCCAATGACTGTCCTGTAAGAACAAGTCAAGGGTTTGTGGAGGCAGAAGTTAGTTAACATCTCTCACAAGATCTGTTCAGGGTGGTCGATCATTCACGTCATTCTTTCACCATTCACATGAGTGTTTCTAGAGTAAACCAATAGGCCTAATCTATCACTGCTATTACAATGAAAAGAATGAGATTTGGTTTATACATGCTCAATAAGAAATCAAAAGGCAGTGGAGTGTTTACTCACTCTGCCCTTCTATCTCTCCAAGTTGATTCTGTCTAGAAACCTTTCCTTAAGTTTTTATATTAGTTGTCTTAAGTCGTAATTCCTCTTCTGATTGATTTCACTCAGCATGTTTTGTTCTAGTTTTCTCTATGTCATGCAGTACTTCATAGATTATTGATCATTGTTCAATGATGTCTAATACTCCATTATGTGAATGTACCACAGTTTCTTTAGCAATTTGTCATGAGCACATGGGTTGTTTCCAACTCTTTGCAATTATAAAGAATGCTGTAATAAACATGAGGGTAAGTCCATTTGTATTGCTAGTAGCAAGATTGCTTCATCAAATGATATTTCTATTCACAACTTTCTATGGAAGACCCAAACTTCTTTCCATAGTAGTTGGACCATTTTACATTCCCACCAGCAGTGTATGAGATTTCCAACTCCTCTACATGCCACTCAATGCAGTTTTGGATAATATAGTTCTACATTTACTGTGATCTCAGCCTGCCCATTTTAAGAGTCTTGGCAGGTGTTTTAACTTTTAGTTATCACTACTCTGAGCTGACATTCCTCTAAGTTGCATAGCCCTGGTGTACAAGTTGCTGTACTGTAGTCACTTTTGGTTGCTGTGAGGCTGAACAGTGTGATGTGTCAAGTGCATTAATGGTTGGCTACCCAGTGCGGACAGAGAGTGGAGTGGAGCTCCCTGATTAAAACAAGCTGTGAAGGAAGAGTGGCATCCACTTCCATAATAGCTTGCCTCCAGAAACCCTATGAGCCTGGAGAGAGAAAGAAAGGCACCCAAGCACCGAGGACTCTCCTTCGTAGGGTCATTATGAGTCACCTGCGACTCGACAGCACTTAACAACAACAACAACAACAACAACAACTCTGAACTATTTTATTTTTTCTGTCATTCTTGTTTTAATATGTAAATGAGTCAGAATTGACTCATAGCTGACACTCCAGTGGGTTTTCAGAGGCTGTAAATCACACAACAGGAGTGTTCACCTTTCTCCCATAGAGCAGCTGGTAGATTCAAACCACATGCCTTTGGGGTTGGCAGCTCAGCTCCTGATCACTAGACCACTAGAGCTCCTCTCTCATTCTTAGATGCTAGTTCTTTTGTATAGCTCTACAGTTTTACTCATGGAATCAGGTTCTTTCGATTAGTCAATGAAATGTTTCAATGGCCAATATTTTGATCATTCATGTTGCTGTTAGGGGCCACCTAGTTATAGCAAAACTATGCAAAGCAAATTTGAGACATTCTACATCCTGCACCGTCTGTATACTATCTGTCATGCTCAAGCCCATTATGGTGGTCACTGTGCCAACACATCTTGTTGAGGGTCTTCCTCTCTTATGCTGACCCCCATCTTTCCCCCAGCATGATGTCTCTCTCCCCCAGGGCTGATTCCTCTGAAAAATATACCTGAAGTAAGTGACATGAGGTTTCGTTTCTGGCCTTAGGGAACATCCTGGTTGCAGTTCTGGAAGGTAGCTAGATTTGTCTGTTTTTTTGGCAGCCCATAGGATACTCAATACTTTTTTGCCAACACCACAGCACAAAAGCGTTGATTCTTCTTTCGTCATTGATAAGGGATTATTTTGTGGTGTTACCTTCTCAACCATTTTTAAATAATAAAGAGAAGGACTGCAATCCCAGAGGTATGTGGTTTGAATCCACCAGATGTTTTGCCAGAGAAGGAGGGACAATTTCCTCCTGTACCAGTCAGATGAAATTTGATGGTACACACACACTACCACCCACCACCCCCCAAAAAAATGAGAAGGGATGTAATTATTCTTTAACCTTACCTACTCTCTCCCATACTCCCATACTAACATCATACAACAACAGAAATGCTCATAGATACTCAGTAAGTACCTGCTAAACTGTCCTGAAGGAGCCCTGGTGGCCTAGTAGTTAAGGAATTGGGCTGCCAATCCAAAAATCACGTGGTTAGAATCCACCAACGACTCCACGGGAGAACAATAGGTAATCTCTTAGCAGGCCATTTACAGGCTCTAAAAACCCACTGGAAGGCTGTCTATGAATTGGTTTCCACTCACTGGCCTATAAAAACAGCAGAACTCTTCTGATTCTATAACCTTACTCCATCCATGTATTTGTAAGAGAAGGTCTCTGCCAAGCTCTGTCTCCTCTGCTTTCGTCACTGCATCCTTTTGAGAGGATGAAATATTTCAACTGTAATCTCATATTGCAGGAGTCTAAAGATATGACAGTCTGAGACTAAATTCTGAACAATTTCTATAAAAATAATGTAAAAGTTATATATAGAAAGAACAATTTCAGATTAATAAATACAGCCGGGACCCAAGAGTTCACCCAGGGAAGTGGTTTCTAAGCCTCGGCTGTATATTAGAATTACCTGGGGAGCTTTTAAAGCCTTTGGAGGCTTGCCCCAGCCCAGAACAATGAAATTAAAACGCTGTAAGGCTTTTAAAAGCTCTCCATTTTCAACTGTGGTTGAAAATCACTGAGGAGAGTAAAAGCGAGAAAGAAATGAGGGAGGGAATAAAAGGGGTTCTTTAAAGGTCATTGTAGCTCAAAGTCAATGGAGATTTCAGCTAGTAAGTGTGATAGAATTCCAGAATAGATTTACACACTGGTAGAGAAAACTCTTCTCTAAAGTCCAAGACTATATAGAAAGCATATTTTGTTTATATTTTAGGCTGCTTCCCTGTCTGGGTTTATTGTGCTATTTTAGGGGCTGAAATACAACAGTGAATTAAGCACTACCAAGCCTTCTGTAACAGTGCAAAGTAAGAGAAGCAGATCAGACAAAAGAAAGTATAACACGAGATGATGATGTTTTGGACAGGCTGGCCAGGGAAGGCTTGTTTTGTGAAAGTGAATTTTGAGTAAGGATTTAAATGAGAAGAAGGCTTGTGTGGCCCTGTTGTGGCTATCTCTAAGGAGAGAATCCACGGAAAGGTATCAGCAAGTGCAAAGGCCCTAGAACACCTAGTATGCCAGGAAACAGCCAGTGGTCTGTGTGCCTGCAATTAAGTGAATAAGGGAAATGCAGATAAAAACAAAGTCAGAATTTATGGGACGACAGACAACATAAGGTTTAATAGATCACAGCAAGGACTTCAGCAACTCCTGACTTAAAATGAGGGCACAAGGGCTTTGAGTCATGGTGTGGCATTATTGGAGTTAGTTTTCAAAGGATCATTTGGACGACTGAGAATAGTTTGCAAAAGGGCAGAGGTGGAAAGGCAGACTGCTGGAGAGGCTGTTGTCATCAAGGTGGAAGATAATTACACAAGGCAGGAAGAGAAGGAAAAATGAGACATGTTAAACTGGGATACACTGAAGGTATAGCTTATATAATTTGTGAATCAAAAGAGCAGCTAGAGTATTCCCTGTAAGTAAAGATGGAAACGCTTTGTCTCTTGTACTTTGGACATGTTTAAAGGACAGGCTTATTTTGAAAATGAGCTATCATATTTGAACAGTGGAGGGTCAGTAAAAGACAGGAACACTCTCAATGAGATAGATTGACACAGTGCACACAGCAGTGGGCTCAAGTCTATCAGAGAAGATGTAGATGGCACAGGTTAGGAAAGAGTTCAGGTCTGTTGATCTCATAGGGTCGCTATGAGTCATACTCAACTCAACAACACTTGACAACAACGTTTTAGACATGTTCACTTTGAGATGTCTGACACGTATTCATTTAGACATCTGATAGGAATATTAAATAAGTATCTAATCACACAGATGAGTTAATGGGGCAGTCATGTGAATTCTCTTGAAACTGACAGGCCGAAGTCTATGTTGTATTAAACAGGAGGTAAGCAAAACTTCATAGACTTTTATCTAAAAACAGAAGGTACCAAACCTCAGAGGGCCTGGTTTCAATGAGTTCTTAGCTTCTGAGAGAAATTTTTATCATAAGCAACTTCAACCCAAGTAATTTTGATAGAAATTGCAATGCAATGTAAGCTGTCTTATACAGAAATGTCTTCCTTTATTATCTGCTTTGTCAGTGTGAAAGTTAATACCTCCTGAAACTGGCTTAAGTTTATTTTACTTCATCTTATTTCCAACCTGATTGTGTATTTTGTTGAAGAAAAATAAGTCTCCCTGTTCTGTGCTTGTTCCCTGGAACATCAATATAGTATTGCTAATTAAATATTTCCTCAAATAAAACCAAGCAAATCCATTGTAAACCTGAATACCGGCAACACTTAGGACTTCCTTTTGTGTATATTCCTCCGTAAGGTGACTTCATTTGATTGAAAGCATACAATCAGAGACTCTTGACTCTTCTTCTGGAACCTTCCCTAATACTTCCCCTAAATCTGTGCAGCACATACAGGGCCAGAAATGTGAATAGTGTGATCGGTTCCTGTTCACTTCTCATCATTCAGCTAGCTGAGGGGCAGCTGGTCTAAAAGGGTCTGAGAAAAACCAGGTGTAAATATTAGCAAACCAACACATCCTGATTTCATATGTACTTCCAGTTTTTGCTAAAAGCATGTTATCATAACAGCATACAGGAATTTTAAAAGTATTTAATACTCCACAACATAAACAGTCTTCCAAGCGTCCTGAAAAACCTACAACCAGGAGAGGATAAAATAGATGAATGATGGGACCTTCTAAGAATCAAATTCCCATGCACATCCAAAAACTTCTCCAACAGGGTAAAAGGGAAGCCACAGACTGGGAAAATATATTTGATAATGACATGTCAGATAAGGGACTTATATCTAGAATTTATAAAATACTCAAGTACCACAACAAGATAAAGGTAAAAACCCAGTTGAGAAATGGGCACAGGATATGAACAGACACTTCACCAGAGAAGACATTCAGATGGTGAACAAGTACATGAAGAAATGTTCAAAATCTCTAGCACTAAGGGAGATGCAAATCAAAACAACCATGAGATATCATCTCACTCCAGTAACAATAGAGAAATTTAACAGAACAGCAAACTATGGAAAAGAGTCACTCAAAAGGGAATTATAACTAGAAATAAAATGGGAGGAAAGATCTTGGTTTAGCCCCCTCAAAATGATTGTTAATGGTCACAAATACCTACATAGATGCAATACTACCTTGAAACATACACACATTATGACTGTATTGTATTACTAAACATAGGACAGGGACAGTTGGGTATATTGATTCTTTCTTAGCCCTTAGCATATCCACAGAAGTAAAAAAAAAAAGCATAACTGTGTTATGTAACTTCACATATATTTATCCTTTGTTTCCTCAATTGAGCATCAGAGAAGTTAAAAAAATCGCCAAGATCACACAGTAAGAAAGTGGAAGATTTGTTATTTCAATTTATATTATTTCCCTTAAATCCTAGGGGACATGGATACGATTATATTTTGATGCAGTTTGGTTTCTTTCTAGTCTTATGTTATCTATTTTATAAATTTCGAAGCATGTGAAAAAATAAATACATAGGTTATGGAAAAGTGTCAAAAAAAGTTTGTGGTGGTGGTTGTTATTTGTTGTCAGGTTGCCTGCAACTCATAGGACCCTAAGTATAACAGATCTGAAGCCTGCCCTGTCCTGTGCCAGTCTTACTGACTCTGACACACATACCTCCATTAACCTAGTTACTATATCAATCCATCTCATCTGGCATCTTCATCTCCTGTGCTGTCTCTCCACCTCTCCCAGCATAATGTCCTTCTCCAAGGATAGGTCCCTCCTGACCACATGCCCAAAATATATGAGACAAAGCTTCAAAATCCTAGCCTTGAAGTAGAAACTTATTTCCCAGACAGACCTTATTTGGAAGAAACTTATTTCCCAGACAGACCTATTTTGTTTTTTTTTTTGATGGTCCATGGTATGTTCAAGACTCTTCTCCAGCACCGTAACGGAAGGAATAGATTCCTCTTCTGTTATCCTTAGTCATTGTCCAGCCCTCTGATGCAGAGCAAATGATTGCAAAGAACATAAGAACATGGCGTGGGTCAAGCACACACCTTAGTTTCTAGATTGACATTGTTGCTTTTCAGTACTCTGGAGAGGTGCTTGACAGCAGATTTACGTAATGCAATTCATCTTTTGCTTTCCTGACTGCTGTGTCAAGACTGTTGATTGTGGAGCCGAGCAAGCTGTAACAGTCCTAATATCTTCTCCATCTATCATGGTGCAGCTTCAATCCATACTGAAGACTACAGTCCTTCACCTTCTGCAGCAAGTGCTTCAGGTCCTCCTCAGTTTCAGCATGTCATCTACATAATGTAGGTTGTTGATGAGTCTTTCTCCAAAAAATCTGAAACTCCTCCTATATCATTTACAATAGCAGACGTGTTCACAAAACACACACAAAAGGAGAGGAGTGACTAAATTTACAATGGAAAGTAAGAGGAAAAGTTTCAGGGAAATTATGACATAGACTAAATTACCACAAGACAAACACATGAGAGAAAGGAATACAGAGCAAACAGCGAGGACATATTCAAGGAATGGCACCTATGGGGCTAGATTATGAGGTGTCTAGCAGGGATTGCTGTCGTGTGCTGTCGAGTTGGAACTGACCCAAAGCTGACTCTCCCATGGCAGTAAATCGCATAAGAGGATCTGGAGTTGGCAGGAGATAAATCAAGAAAGAAGTTTGGTCCAAGATCATGCCTGACTTTATGTTGTTGTTGTTTTTAAGTACCATTGAGTCATAGATAACTCATAGTGACCCTATGAACGAAAGACCTGAACAGTTGTATAACTTTCATCATTTCTCCAAGTTCACAGAGTTTTCAGAGGCAAGATATTTTGGAAGTGGATGCCACTCCTGCTTCCAAGCTTGTTTTAATCTGGGAGCCCCACCAAACACCATCCATCATGGATAACCATTAACACATTTGACACATCAGCGTTAATAGTGTGTAGCATCACAGCAACCACGAGTTACCTCTATACAGCAAATGGACAGACAAGTGCTATACCACTCAGAAGAATGTTTGACCAAAAACAATTAAAACCTGAGGTCTACAGATTAAAATCACCCACCTTTTGTTTGGTAGCATCACTTTCTATCTACTAGGCCAACAGAGCTCTCTCTATGTTGTTGTTGACTTTATATACTATGATAAAAAGCTGGGTATTATCTTGGGGCAGATGGAGAACCAATGAAGATTTTTTAAGTAAATAAATAATATGTAGAAGTTTGTAGCTTTGGAATGATGTTCAATAGCTTAACACAGAAATAAATCTCTCCCTATTTTGGCGTGCCATAAGATTATACCAACACATGAACTCCAAGTAGTGGAATGTCATTTGAAGCCCAGACTCCCTCCTCTTTCCCCACCTTAACCACAATGACAGCTTGTCCCTACCTTGATCCTGTGTACCAGAGGTGCAAACAGAAACACAAAGAGCTCCACAGTAGCCATGGAGTTCTGGAAAATCTTCCTTCGGCTGTTCTCTTCTTCATCATTGGTACTGCTTCGGCAAGGCTGCCCTGGGGAACCCTGGTTTTCAACCTGGTGGATGAAACCACTGCTGCTGCCGCCCCAGCTGGAACCTCGGTCTGTGCCCCCAAAGCGCTCAGTGTTGCAATCCTGGGGTGCTTCCAGGAGCATCCAGTGTAGGGTATGAAGAAGCTTTGTCTCAGCAACACCCAGTTTATCCTGGTGGCCTGTATGGGACAACCATATAGCTAGGTTAAATCAAACTCTGGAAAGAGGCCAGAACAGAAAATATCAACCCTGGGTCTGGGAGGAACAGTTCTGCTTTGCTCTGTGTCTTGGTTTCCCGGGAGACACTAACACTTCTCCATATTTCTTATGACGGCTGCTGGCAAGGCTGTGCTTGTTTTTCTGGGCTTCCTAACTGGCTGCAGTCCTCGCAGGATGGTACGCAGTTAGCAAGAGTAGAAACAGCATGCATCACATCACATCTCTTTAGTTAGACTCCCATGTCTATTTCCAAATAGTATAGTGGTTAGGAGAAAAGGCTCTGAAGATAACGACCATTATCATTTAGACACTGTGAATAGGAAAGGCCCCTCTGTAGAGGTAACAACTGACCCAAATGAGGTTAGGAAGTGGGAGGAAGAGCATGTGCACCAACATGAGGTAGGCGGTGGGGCCAATAAAAACTTTGTGAAAAACAATCTGCAAAATATGCATAAAGAAAAGCATTTTTTTAAAAAAAGGAAAAGCAATCCTTGTGATGCACACGTACATATGTGTCAGTGCGCACACACTCACAGAACTGCAAAGCTGGGAAAGCCTGAGAGGGTACGTGCCGAAGTAATGACAGGTTCTGCTCCGGAAGTTGGAAGGCCAAGGGGCCAAGTGAAGCTGGGAGTCATGTTGAGTGGGTGGAAGAGTCTTTGGCTTCTTAAACTACTTTACTGTAGATTTGTTGTTAAGTGCTGGCAGGTCAGAAAAGACTCACAGCTGACCCTCCAGTGGGTTTTCAGAGGCTGTAAATCATCTGGGAGGAGAATGCCTGTCTTTCTCCTGTGGAGCATTTGGTGGATTCAAACTACCTGCCTTTGGGTTGGCAGCACAACTCCCTACTCACTAGGCCACCAGAGCACCTACTACTTCAATGTGGCTGTTGTTGTGTACCATAGAGTCAGAGCCGACCCATAGCTGACGGTCCAGTGGGTTTTCAGAGGCACTTAATCGAGACTATATTAAAAAGAATATACTCCAGTATTACTTGTAAAAGGAAGCAAAAAAAAAAGTAGAAAACAATAGAGCTAAGTTTCACCATTGGTAAAGTGCGAGTAACAATGAACCCAGTGTGATGGGACTGTGAGCTAACAGGGGGGAAAGTCCTCGAAGGGGTCAGTCCTCAGCAAATTATAATGTCACTGTGGCTCTTGACACTAAGGGCAATGGTGCGTGCCATGAAGAAAGCCTGGAGGAGCACACACCTAGCTTGTTCCTGTTCGACAGCAGGGTTGCAGTGCAGTGGAGGACATGCGGCAGGGCGGCTTGCACCAGCTCCCATCTGGAGATGCTCTGGATAGCTTCGGAGAGCGCCGGGGAGAGGCCATGCAACTTGTTTTCTACCAGGACTCGTTCAAAGGACTGCAGATACAAGAACAAAGCACAACATGGAAACAGGTATTCTGACTGGCAGAGGAAATAACCAAGTATATCTCAGACTCCGTGAGTCACTGTGAGCACTATTTGGTGCATGATTATGTTGCATTTCACCATGTATACTGTCATATCAGTCAATGTTGTTGTTGTTGTTAAGTGCCGTTGAGTCATAGGCGACTCATAGCAACCCTATGGATGAAAGTCCTCGACACCTGCGTGACTTTCATCCTTGCTCCAGGTTCATAGGGTTTCAGGAGGCAAACTATTAACGGAAGTGGAGGCCACTCCTGCTTCCAATATCAGTCAATAGATCAAAGTTAACTTCCCATGATCTACTGGCAGGCATTTGAGCTAATGCATCTGGGCCAAATGATTATATCATTTTTTATTTCCATCAAAACCCACTTTCTCTGACAATGAACACAAGACATTAATGTTATGAAATATTTACAAGTTGTTGTTGTTAAGTGCCATTACAACTCATAGTGACACAATGAACAAAAGACCTGAACGCTTGTATAACTTTCATCGTTTCTCCAAGTTCATAGAGTTTCCAGAGACAAGTATTTCAGAAGTGGTTGCCACTCCTGCTTCCAAGCTTATTTTAATCGGGAAACTCCACTAAACACTGCCCACCATGGGTAACTATTATCACATTTGGCACATCGGTGTCACAGTGTTTAGCATCACAGCAACCACGAGTTACCTCTATACAGCAATGCACAGACCAGTGCTATACCACCTAGAAGAATGTTTGACAGAAAAACAAAACTA
Organism: Elephantulus edwardii; assembly: GCF_000299155.1. Taxonomy (NCBI): domain Eukaryota; kingdom Metazoa; phylum Chordata; class Mammalia; order Macroscelidea; family Macroscelididae; genus Elephantulus; species Elephantulus edwardii. Next base: position 11,514,820 of record NW_006399856.1, read on the forward strand.
GGCCTGAGAGCCACAGATTAAAATAACCCACCTTGGGCTTGGTAGCATAACTTTCTGTCTGCTAGGCCAACATAGCTCTCTCTGTGTTGTCATTGTTATTGTTTTTAAGTGCCGTTGAGTCGTAGACGACTCATAGCGACCCTATGAACGAAACACCTGAACTCTTGTATAACTTTGGTCATTTCTTTGATAAAATGTTGCTGAGTCATCATCTGTGGATCATTTGTTAATGTGAGTTGAAAATCAGATTTGTGCTACTATTCAGCATATGTAAACTAAAATGTAAGCTTTTAAAGACATCTGATTTTTATGGTCCCTGATCTCCTTTGCTCAAATCCATTACTGTTGTTGTTAACAACCATAGAGTCATAACCAACCCATAGCTGACCCTCCAACATGTTTTCAGGGGCAGCAAATCACACAGGAGGAGACCGTCCCACTTGCTCCCATTGAGCCACTGGTAGATTCAAATAGTCAGATAAATACCATCTTTGAGTTAGCAGTACAACGTCTTACAGACCAGGCCACCAGAGCTGCTTAATGTTTTAAATTGCTTCACATGCATTTGAAAGTTGGACAGTGAATAGGGCAGATCTGTTATAGGAAGAATTGATGCTTTTAAAATGTGGTGGTGTATGAGAGGAGTATTGAACATATCATGAATTTACAAAAGAACAAACCTATCTATCTGTCTTGCAAAAAGTGCAATTAGGGTGCTCCTTAGAGACAAGGATGTTACTTCATCCTACATACTTTGGACCTGTTGTCAGGCCAGTCTTTGAAAGAGACATTGTGCTGGGAGAGGCAGAAGGTCAGAGACAGTGCTGAAGACCTTCAAGAAGATGGACTGACTCAGTGGCTGCAGCACTGGGATCGAGCATGTTGGAGACTGTGGGGATGGTGCATACTGTGGGAGAAAGGAAGGAAAGAAGGAAGAAGAGGGGGAGAAAAGAAGCGTGAACAAAACAGGACACTCTCCTTCGCCAAGCGTTTGGCTCTGCAGTGGAGCTGTGGTTAAAGTGCCTTGCTGCTCACCATAGAGGTGAGTGGTTTGAATCCCCCAAACAATCTGCAAGAGAAAGTTGTTGTTGCCTGGCCACGTGCCCACAGTATGTGAGAAGGAGCTTCAAAATCCGAGCCACCAACGAGAAACTTGGTTTCACCGTCTCTAAGACAGACTGCCTTGAAAATCCTTGTGAAAGTTCAACAGTGTTGCTTTGAGTTGGAATCGATTTAATGACCACAGATACTCTTGACAAAATCACTCTCAGAGAATGAGGCATCATAGGACAAGCTTGACTTACTCAATTCTCTCTCTGCTTTATTTTGCTGTGATAAAAAGATACATTTGCCAATTTAACATTTTATACATGTACAAATTAGTGGCACAGGTGATGTCCATCAGGTTGTAAAGTCACCACCAATCTCCATTTCCAAGTAATGTGACTTCTATAAACAGAAGCTGATTGCCACTCGACCAATTCTTCTTGTGTCCCTGATAACCACTAACAAACTTACCTCTCTGTATATTTGAATAGCTTACATAAGTGGTATCATACAATATTTGTATTTTTGCCTCTGTTCTCTTTATTTGTTAATATTTGTGAATATGGCAAAAATACCAATGTAAAGTACTGGGAAATGTATGATTACTAAATATGAAACTTTAACATTTAACTTGTATAGGCACTGACTGGTACTTGATGTCCCCACTACTGAAGAAAATGATAGATGTCTTGCCGAGTGATCATATACAAATCCCAAATGCTTAAACTGTATTACTGCATTATAAAAATGCCTAAGAGGAAAAATTTAAACGACTTAATAGAGAGATTCTAGAAAGAAAGTTCTGTGATTTAAAAAGATGTTTAATTTCATAATTAAAAACACACTGAGGTTTGGATAACGAGCCCGGCTAGCATAATGCACAATGGGTTCAGATGTTAATCTGAAGGTCAGTGGTTCAAGCCCACCATCAGCTCAAAGGGAGAGGGAGAGGGAGAGCAGCCTCCTCCTATAAATACTTATGGCTTTGGAAACTCAATGGAGAGTCACTATGAATTGGAATATACTTGACGGCCTTGGGTTCTGGAGTTTGCCTTGGGTTCTGGAGTTTGAGATGTGTGTAAGAAGCACAGTCAGAGATAGAGTATCATTTTTCTCTTAAGACATTAGGTAAATACCTTTACATATGCTGATAATGGAGATTTCAAGTTAGATATTAAGAGATCATAGAGAATGGGAAACAAAACTTAAAATCCTAAAAGTGGTCAGGAGTGCCGGCCTAATAATGATCGGTGGACCGTCTGAGGCTCTGGCCCTCACCTGCCCAAAACTCACCTCTGTGGCTCAACTTTCACTCACACAGTCGATAGAAATAAAAGATGAATAGTAACCCTGGGGAGGTAGTCACACCTTAGCATCATCAATCATGCAGAATCTAAAGGTCAGTATTTTCCCAGGGACAAAACTCAGAAAGATGTAAGGGATAGAATAAGAGGGTGAATGGAAAGAAGAAACACAGAAAGGAAGTAAGGAGAAGGTGGCTATTATGTGTTAATGTTGTTATGTGCCATTGAGTAGCTTGCAACTTACAGCAGCCCTTTGTACAACAGCTCGGAACCCTGCTCTATCCTGTGCTAACCTTACTGTCTCTGAAACATCTACTCCCATTACCGCAGTCACTGAGTCAATCCATCTCATCCAGGGTCTTCCTCTCTTGCACTTTCCCTCCACCCTCCCAAGCATGAATCTTTCTTCCTGGTAACATGCATAAGTAGCTTTAGAGTCCTTGCCTCCGTGGAGCAGTCTGGTTTCACCCTCTCCAGGACAATCTTGTTTGTTCTTTTAACACCACAGAGAAAAAGCATCAATTCTCCTTCTATAATCCCTAGTCATTGTCCAGTTTTCTAATGCATAGCAAGTAATTGTGAAGACCATGGCCCAGGTCAGGTGCACCTTAGTCTGCAGAATGACATCGTTGTTCTTCAGAACTCTGGAGAGGTCGCTGACAGCAGGGTTTCCTAATGCAATTCATCTTTTGATTTCCTGGATGCTGGTACCAAGAGTGTTGATTGTGCAGCCAAGTAAACTGAAGCTGTTAACAATCTCAGTCTCTACACGTGACACTGCCAATCAGCCCAATGATGAGAATCTTTGTTTTCTTGATGTTGTTTTTATGCTCAATTACTGATTTTGAGCTCAATTATTCTCATGAAACAATATTTCTATGAGTGATTAAATGAAAACGAATTTGTTTTGCAAGCTTTCACTCAAAGTACAATAAAAATGTTTTTTTTAAAAAAAATAAATGAAAATTTGTATAGCCTTAGTGAACACATTTTAGAAGATAAATTACTCATAATCTTAGAGAGGTCTGGATATTGATGTAATTTTCTTCTTAAATGTTACAATATAATGTTTTAAAGTTTTCTTAACCATGAAAAAAGTTTATATATCTCTCTATCTCTATGTCTATCTTTATCTTCTCTATCTCTATCTCTATCTCTATCTCTATCTCTATCTATCTAATTAAACAGTAGCCAAATAGAACTAAACAGTTGAACATTAACATCTGACTTATATGAATGGAACCTGATTAGTGCTTGGAAGGAGATGACCTTCAACCAGGTGGACAGACATGATGACTGCTGCAATGGGCTCCTGTGTGTCAGGAAGTGTAAGGATGGTGCAGGACAGGACTGGGTTCAGACCTTTTGTTCATAGGGTCACTATGACTCATACTGGATTCTATGGCACCTAACAACAACTACTAGGTTGATACTTATTCAATCTGGATGCAGAGAAAATTCTTTAAGAAGCTAGACAATGTGAAGAACAGGGCATTATACATGGAAGAATACTTATTAATAATCTGTGATATGTATATTATAAAACTTAGCTTTGAGAAAGTGAAGAGAACTTGAAACACTTACTGATACAGATCAAAGAGTACACCTTTCAGTATGGATTACAACTCAACATAAGGAAACAAAATATCCTCACAACAGAACCGATAAACATTATCAGGATAAATAAAGAAAATAGTGAAGATGCCAATGATCCACAATCAATGCCCATGGAAGCAGGAGTGAAAAATAAGGAATCGATAAATGACACTGCATTGGGGAAATCAGTCTGTTACCTAAGACATCTATTGCCTGCTACAAAAGGTGCTAATATGCAAATATGTCACTCTGTGAGCTTTGGTGCAGATGATACAAGTCAAAGTACTTTTAATTAGCATCTATGCAGAAAGGAGCGCTGGTGGCCTAGTGGTAAGAAGCTGCAATGCAATCACAAAGGCCAGTGGTTCAAATCCTACAGCTGCTCTGCGGGGGAATGAGCAGTCTCTTCTCATCAGATTAAATGTTTCTGAAAACCCACTGGAGGGCCAGCCACAGCTGGTTCCAACATGATGGCACACGACAACAACATGCATGTGGAAGCTGGGCAATAATTATGGAAGATCAAAGAAGAAATGACACATTTAATTTAGGATGTTGACGAGCCTATTGAATATACTGCGATGGGCAGATAAAAGAATGAACATACTTGTTTTGGAAGAAGTATAGCTGGAATACTCCTTAGAAAGGAAGAAATAATGATGAAATAAAGAGACTTTTTTTCATGAACTTAGACATGCCACCAGAAGAGGCAGTCACTGGAGAAGAACATCATTCTTAGTACTTTGTTTTTGTTAGATGTCGTCAAGTCGATTAGACTCAAAACTATTCTGTGAGCAACAAATCTTAACCTTGCCCTGTCTTGTGTCATATTCATCATTTCTGACATACTCCAGTCCATTGTAAAATCACTGGATCAATCTGTCTTGTTGATGGGTCTTCTTCTCTTTCACTGACCCTGCACCTTTCCAAGTAGGATGTCTTTTCCCAAGGACTGGCCCCATCTAAAAACATGCCCAAAGCAGTGAAACAAAGTTTCATCATCCTTGCCTCTAAGGAACACTCTGGTTACACTTCTTCCTGTTTGTGTTATTTTGGTAATCCATAAGATATTTCATACTCTTCTCCAACTCCACAATCTAAAGGAATCGATTCTTCTTCTGTGCTCCTTATTCACTATTCAACTTTCACATGTATAGGAAATAATTGAAAAGAACATGGTTTCACCTTAGGTGCACCATAGCCTTTAAAATTGCATCACTGCACCTTAGCACTTTGAAGAGGTCATTGACAGACATACCCAATACAACACGGCTTTGATTTCTCTACTGCTGCTACCACAGGGGTTGACTGTGGACCAAAGCAAGACGAAATCGTTAACAATTTTAATCTATTCTCCATCTATCAAATACTACCTTCTGATTCAGTGGAGGATTTGGTAAAGTTGTTGTTGTTGTTGTTTTTATGGCTGTCGAGTCACCTGCGACTCACAGTGACCCTAGTACAACAGCCCTAAACGGTACTCTATCCTGTGCCAATCTCATTCTCTCCAAACACCTATCCCCATAACCTCAGTCACTGAATCAATTCACCTCATAGAGGGTCTTCCTCTGCTGCGCTGTCCCTCCACCTTTCCAAGCATTATGTCCCTCTCCAAGGACTGGTCCCTCCTTGCAACATATCCAAAGTATGTCAGATGAAGTTCAGAATGCTTGTCTCCAAGGAGCAGCCTGCTTTACCCCTCTCTAGGACGAACCTGTTCATTCTCTTCACAGTCCATGGTATTATTTAATACTTTTCTCCAACACCACAGCTCAAAGGCATCAATTCTACTTCTACCTTCCCTAATCATTGTCCAGCTCTCTGACACATAGCAAGTGACTGCAAAGACCATGGTCTATTATCAGGTGCACCTTAGTGTCCAGAGTACATTGTTGCTCTTCAGTACTTTGGAGAGGTCGCTAACAGCAGACTTTTCCCATCACAATATGCCTTTTAATTTTCTGGTTACTGGTGCCAAGAGGGTTGACTATGGAGCCAAGCAAATTAAAGCTGTTAACAAACTCAGTTTCTTCACCATCTATCATGATGCTGCCAATTGGCCCAGTGGTGAGAATCTTTGTTTTCTTGATATTGAGCCTCAATACATATTGGAGGCTGCAGTCCTTGACCTTCTGCAACAAGCGGTTCAGGTCCTCCTCAGTTTCAGCAAGCAGGGTTGTATCATCTGCATAACGCAGATTGATTGATTGAACATGCAATCAAGATTGGTAAAGTAGAGGGTTACAAAAAAAAAGGGTGGATGGACATAATGGCTGCAACAACTGGCTGAAATAGAAAAGTGATTGACAGGATTAGAGTTTGTACAAAAGGTCACTATGAGTAGGATTTAGTTACAAGGCATTTTGTTACATTGTTGTTATGTGTTGTCAAGTTGGAAACCCACTACAGCTGACCTTTCAGTGGGTTTTCAGAGGCTGCAAATTACACAGTGGATGATTACATATATTTCTCCCAGGAAGCAGCTGATGTATTTGAACCACGTGGCTTTGGGTTGGAAGCACAATTCATTACCACTAGGCCACCAGAGCTGCCTATTTGATAGTTCATGACCCTATTAAAAGCATTAAATATATTTTAAACAAAATGAAGAGGAAAGTCTGGTTTATTTGAAGCTAGTAGAAATGTGAGTGTGGTTTAAGGAAGGCTTCCAGATTTCTATAGTCAATTCACTCTGATTTAAACATCAAGAAGAAAATTGGCAGCACCATATAAGATGAGAAGAGACTGTGGTTATTAGCAATTACCGCTTGCTTGGATCCACAATCAACACTCTTAAAATCAGCAGTCATGAAATCAAAAGGTGAATTGCATTGGGAAAATCTACTGTCATGCACCTCTACAGAGTGCTAAAGAGCAGTGATGAAGAGTCTCTCCTTGGAGGCTAGAATTTTTAAGTTCTGCCTCACTTTGGGCATGTGGCTAGGAGAGATCAATCCTTGGAGAAGGACATCTTGGAAGGGTGGATGGACAGCACAGGAGAGGGAGACCCTGGATGAGATGGATTGATAAAATAACTGGGGTGATGGGTGTTTGTGTGTCAGAGTTAGTAAGACTGGTTTAGGAAAGGGGAGGGTTCAGAGCTGCTGTAACATGGGGTTGCTTACGATGCATAGCAACTTAATGGCACCTAACAACTATAAAATACTATGAAAGGTTTGTAAGCAGGAGTGGCTTCCACTTCATGAACAATTTTCCTCCAGAAACTCTACAAACTTTGATAAATGTCGATAGTTGTAGAAGGGATTCAGGCCTTTTGTTCATAGGGTTGCTATGAGTCATGCTTGACTCAAAGGCAACCAACAACAATATAAAGAAGTTATTTATGTATATACATATTATATGTTGTTTATTATTGTTATGTGCCGTCGAGTCATTTTTGACTCATAGCGACCCTATGTACAACAGCCCTAAACCCTGCTCTATTCTGTGCCAATCACATTGCCTCTGACACCCATCCCAATTACCCCAGTCACTGAATCAATCCACTTCATAGGGGGAATATTTTGGTGACAATTTTGTAAGCCAGAGGATGAACAAAACATATTCCTGAGAGGGAGGAAAAAGAGAGATATCAAGAGAAGGAGCTTAACTTTCCAGTTAGTTTCTATCTTAGTTCGTGGGCCTGTGTTCTGAAAAGACAGCATATAGCCTTTGAATGCATGCCAATATTGAAATGAGTAGATGTCCACTTTCAAGCTATTATGCAAATGTTTTTGTATGAGCTCTTAATTTTATTGTTGTGAATTTTATTTTCATTTTTTAATGATTTTATGTTTTATTGTCTCAATCTACAAAATTGGAATTTGTAAGATTTTGAGATAGTTTTAGAATTTGGGATAAATGAACCCTATTTTGCTTCAATATCACTATTGCCATATTATTTTATACCTTTCATTTTCAGGGCTGTGCAGCAATGCAAAGCGTGCAAATGTACTCTGTTGTTGTTATGTGCCACCCATTGAGTCAGAACCAACCCACATCTGACCCTTCAGTCAATTATCAGAGGCTATAAATCACATGGGAGGGGATGGCTTATTTTTATCCCATGGGGCAGCTAGTGAATTTGAACTTTATGACTTTGGGTTGGCAGCAAAACTCTTTACCTCTAAGCCACCAGAACTCCCATAGTGTAATGTACTTTATCTAAGGAGCTCTTTGGGACTTTTTTTTTTTTCAAGTAAAAGATTTTATTTTACTTGAATCAAGAGTCAATGCCCCATGAAAACAACAGCAAAAAGCCCACCCCAGTACTCAACATATTGTATTAGGCAAATCTTCCACAAAAGATCTCTTTAAAGTGGGTTTTTTTGGTTTTGTTTTGCTGGCTTTTTTTTTTTTTTTAGTTTAATGAGATTTTAATGGACGTTTACAGAGACCTTGCATTTATATTCATTCCCTGCCCCCCCCCAGTTTGCTTTTTTCTTTACAAAAAAAGTTCTTTCCTTGTTATAGTGACACCCCCCGCCCCAGTACAATTTACTATACAGATCTTAGTCTGGACTCTTTTCATGCCAATAATACCTAATCATATATTCCTTTTATACAATTCCCTCACTCGTCTGTTTCAATGCCATGTACATTATCTATCCCTTCTTTTCTGTTTCCCCAAAACCCCCATATCAGTCCTGTTCTATAACAATGGGCTTATAGAATATTTGTCTTTTTGTGACACAGATATTTCACTCAGCATAACATCCTCCAGGGTCACCCATTTTGTATAATATTTCATGAATTCTTCGTTTTTCAGTGCTGCATAATATTCCATTATGTGAGTATACCACAGATTCTCTGTCCATTTTTTTTTTTCGGTTGATGGTCAATTGGGTTGTTTCCAGCTCTTTGCTATTGTGAACAAAGCAGAAATAAGCACAGATCTGCTTGGGTGGCAGTTATGGTGTCTTTAGGGTATATTCCCAGTAGTGGAATTGCTGGGTCAAATGGTATTTCTATTTCCAACTTTTCGAGAAAGCGTCTTAGCGATTTTTTTCTATGAACTTCCTTTATAGAGAACAACCTTAATTTGGTTAAAAATTCCACTTTTCGAGAACCACCTGGTTCTTGACCTCTGTGACCTTCTTTTCCATTTTTACTCTATCCTATTCTCTCTTTTCTAATCCTGCCACTTTATTTGTTCTCTGGCCTGAGACCCTTTAGAGATACCATCCCTTCTGCTGTTCCCTCATCTCTCTCTCTCACACATATTTTTTGTCCAAAGGTCACATTAGCAGGTAGGTCTGACCCACTAATGCCTTAGAAAGCAATACCCCTATGTCCTTTCTTGCTTCATTTTCTCCATGGTACTTAAAACCATATGACTTACTATGCATTTATTTGATGATGAACTTCTCTATCCTACCAGAATGTGATCTCTGTGCTTAATTTGATCATCACGCTCTCCCAGCACCTTGGACAGTGCTTGGTATAGAGGGACTCAGTAATA
>NW_006399856.1:11524327-11526279 GCF_000299155.1 Elephantulus edwardii
CACCCACTGTGGACAGCGCTCCGCGCAGCGCGGCCCCGCAGCAGGCAGGAGCCGGGGGCCGCAGCCCAAGTCTGCGAAGGACCTCGGGGGTCCACGCTTTGCATCGCCTGCTCGGCCTCTTCCACAGCCCTCCAACTCCAGGGTTCACCTTCCCCCTTTCGAACAGCACCCCGGCAATGTCCTCTGTCCTGCTTCCCAACCTCGCGTCCGAATTGTCACGGTCTGGGGAGGAGGAGCTTTGGGGAACCGCAGAGCAGTCACTAACCCTGGCATCATTCGCACCTCTAGCAAACAGGTCAGGAGTCCTGCCCCGGGGGCTTAGCAGGAGGAGAGCACGAGGAAATGATTAGGAGTGAAAACTAGGAAAGAAGGTAAGCTGGGCAAGTGAGAGGAAGCTTCAACATTTAATACTGGGAGAATTGACTTGAAAATGGTAACCTCAAAAGTCGACCTTGTTGGATTTTGGCTTCCCCCCCATCCTTGCCCCGCTTCCAAAGCTAGAATGCAAGAAATCCAAGTTAGTTTTGAATACTTGTTATTGTTATGGGCCGTCTAATCGCCTGCGACTCATACTGACCCTATGTACAACATCTCTGAACCCTGCTCTATCCTGTGTCTCTGACACACACTGAATCAATCCATCTCGTCGAGGGTTTTTCTCCCCTTCACCCTCCCAAACATGACATACTTCTCCAAGGACTGATCCCTCCTTGCAACACGTTCAAAGTCAGATGAAGCTTCAGAATCCTTGCCACCAAGGAGCAGCCTGGCTTTGCCCTCTCCAGGATGAACTTGTTTGTTCTCCTAGCAGTCCATGGTATAGTCAATACTCTTCTCCAGAACCATAGCTCAAAGGCCTTAATTCTCCTTAATCACTAATCATCCCTAATCACTGTCCAGCTCTCTGATGCATAGCAAGTAACTGCAAAGACCATGGCTTGTATCAGGTGCACCTTAGTCTCCAGGCTGACATCATTGCTCTTCAGTACTTATTTGATCATCACGCTCTCCCAGCACCTTGGACAGTGCTTGGTATAGAGGGACTCAGTAATACGTGCAAGCTGAAAAGATTCACGCAGCCAGTATGACTTAACATCTTTCTCTGCATTTAAGCTACCACACAGCATATGGAATTAATTACTAATTGAAGAAAAAGCACATACCACACATGAGGCTTCATATTGCTTTCCCAGTTTGGGCCTCAAAAACGCACTGAAAAACCAATAGAGACATTTGTTATAAACATAAGTAAAAATTCCTATCAAAATATCCTCGCGACATATTTTTCAGGGAACATGACACTCAAATTCTAGGAAACTAAAAATGTGTGTTTCCATATAGCCAATGAGCAAATGTGGAGCAGCTGATAATTTGCTTTCACTTGTGTGGTTATACATACGAAAGGGATGTGGATTTATACTATGGTCTGTACTCATTTTTATCCTGGAGACTTGTAATCAAAGTCTAAATCACCAGGGATTACAAGTGGTGCATCACTGAGGGGCAGACTCATATTAAAAACTAGAAAACAAATATCTGGCTTGTAGATCCTGGTTCCCAGAATCTAATCTCCTCTCTGATCAATCTCTAAAACAACCATAATAAAGGAAATCTTATTTTCCGCTAATTGGAAGAGGTTTCAGGCCTTTCCAGGAAAAACCAATCCCTTTTCAATCAGCATCTTCCGAGGGGGCTTTAAACAAGACCCTTACGCTGGCTGGATACTAGCAAAAATGGTTAACAAGTGGGCACAGCAGATCATTCGCCAAACAGGAGCTGGAAAAACAACAGGTCACGGGCTAGAATGACAGCAGGAGATGGGGAGGGAGTCGGACGCAGCAGCCCAGCCAGTGGGAATGATCTTCACCAGTCCCCCGCCCCCTCTTGCCAGGCTAGCTGCCCTCCGCCCCCCAAGGAATGTATATATTTATCTGACAACTGCCAATCTGCTT